>NC_092656.1:18465964-18765964 GCF_032118995.1 Asterias amurensis
GGATCAAGTTTGGGATGAATTAAGAAGATGGTGGAATTCCAAGAACATCTCTTAGAAATTTGTTGATTCCTTTAAGACAACCAGAGCAAAACTTGACGAAAAGTTATTTACTAACCCAGCTTTACTAACTACAAGATATATTCCCATGGTAACACAGCAAAACACCTCATATGGTTATAAATCCATAATGTAGGCACAGTGTATAGGTATGAATGCTTAGTTATAAATGTATTTACAATAATGGACACTATCTGCTAACTACCGGTAAAACTGAAGTTCAGGAAGAAAAAAATAGCTCAAAATAAGTGCTTACAAGTTTTTTAAGAAGTGATTACGATTCAACAATTTAGGCAGGAATATTCAGCATTGATGAGAAAGCCCTCTTATTATTACACAATAATTGGTGCTGGGCTCAACTCCACAAAGCACTACGACAAACTTTAAGATTAGTTGTCAAGAATTATTTTTAGAAAGTATCACGCTAAATTGCTTAGTGAAATATGATGTCACAGTTCAAACATATTGTGACAACACTAAGCAATTAAGAGTGATGTACAATTAAGATCAATCTTAGCCCTTTGTGAGATCGGCCCCTGTAGGTGAATGGACCTTGACTTGGACATTCCAGAGCCTTTCCAGCAGGCAAATTACTACACAAGTCATATGGAAAACTTTATGTAGTAATTTCTACAAATTCAATAGCTGAAGAAAGTTTGAGATGTCTCTTTCTTTATATCAAAAGTAGATACAAATCAGACAGTCTCCATCTCCATAAATCTCCATTACGTTTTGTTTTCTTCAATTGAGCTGTCTGGTTGTGTACTAATCGTGCCTGCAGGAACTCACTGATTGGTGGCTCTTTTAAACATGTGATGTCACAGGTAGTCACATGGTGTATTACCCTTGTTTATCTCCTATGTTACACAACATTGCAACAAAATGAAAGCTCTTTTATAATTGAGTAATCTTGGTTAATAAATCAATAAAAATTTCTGCGTAATAAATAATGTTTCAAAAAGCAAACAAATTAAATTAAAGATATTGGTCTTTTTTTTTAAGGAAAAACGTTCCTAGAAACCACATTAACAACATTGTAACGTTTATACATGTTTATATATCAACAGATAGACAAAGCTATCTTAATTGACTTGTTTAACTATTACCTTTAGTGTTGCCATCTTTTTTTTTTTTTTTTTTTTTTTACGTAGACAAATATTGATGTGTAAAATGGAGTCCGACCAAAACAAATTCAAAACCCAAAGTGTACCTTGGTTTTGGAGCGAGATATGATATTTCTAGTTATAGGGAAGGTATAATTTTGGTCGTCACTCTTTAAATTAATGGCAATAAACACTTACTGGGGTAGAAACAGTTTTAGTATAAAGCATTTTGAAAATCACTACACTTCGAAGTAATGTGGTTATGTTTAAATGTAATAAAATTTTCACAGGTTAGTTTTAACATATGTACCTGCATTTATATAGGATTCCAACACCATACAACAAAGGTATACTTTCCTTATTTACTCTTGCATGCACTCTGGGTTCAAACTAATATTCAAATAAATTTTACAAAATGTTATGAAGAAGTTTGTCTCAATGATAAACTAAAAGACTTAAAATATAATGTATTCATAATATTGTTTAAAGTGATTAAATCATACTGGCTAAGAGTTTCAAATTTTAAAGACAAAACACCAACTACATGTACCACCTCATTCCACTCTCAAGAAAACAAAACACATGTTAATATTTTGTTGATCTCTTAGCAACCTTTACATTTGTTGGAATTAAACAACTTTATTAAAAAATAGACCAAACAGCTTGTCACTACACTAGCTGTTATAAACTTCAAAATCAAAATATTATAAAAAATTTACAAAATAGAGATTTGTTTAAAGTCTTAAAGGACTCACAGTATTGCTGCGTAACACCATGTAAATTCCAAAAATGATTTTACTAAAGTGCATTTATTCTTGAGTTGTCTCGAAACACAATCAATTTGAGTCATATCGCAAGTTTTGATTTTGTCAACACTTCTAATCCATCAAATCTGAGCAAGTTTATTTTTTAGTATGTCAATTAATTTGCATACCTTTTTCTTTTTAAATATTTATTACTTTATGTGTTAATAGCCTCACAATTTTTTAATAGTCTCAAAGAATAGTTTGTTTGTGTCTTGAATAACAAAACGACGAGTAAAAACATATTTTATTATTTATCCCCGATGCAAAAACAACATCTAGAACACGATGTGATACCCTCGGCTAACACATTCTCGGTGGTCTAGTTGGTATGACACTGATATAGAATTGCAAAGGTTGTGGGTTCGAATCCAACCCAAGTGATTTCCCAGTGGATTTCTTTCACAAACTCGGGGAAAGAGTATTCAGTGCTTAATACACAGCAGTGTAAGGGTAAACCCGATTATTTATTACGTATTTAACTGAGACAGTGCAGGTTTTAATAGTTTGGACAATCATCCAACTAGCGTTTTATAGAATCGTCTCCTCCAATGCATGAACTCTTCAAGTTGACGCTATCAGTTTTACGGAGTAGTAAATCCATGACGACATGTGTCACACGATTTAACATCAATCGAACAAGTCTGAGTTGGGAGACAAAATGGACAAATAAAACAATTTAATAACAGAATATTTTAAACAAACTAAATACAACTGTCTATGATTTTAAAAATCATACTGTTCTCATTGCAAAATCTACATTGGTCATTTAGATAATGCCTACGTAAGAAAGACACACACGTGGTGTTAATGCAAACCAAATATCTATTGATACCTCATCATGCAATGCCTCAAATCCCATACGCCTATGTAAGTTATGCACACAAATACTATAGACAAATTAATTTTCTTCACACGTGAGTGGTGTTATGATAGAACAGGTCCAAAAATGTTGACAATCTAGAACTGCACATTCGTGTTTGTATATAAATATTCATCAAGCTATCAGATACTTAAAGGGCAACATAAAGAAGGGGGTTTACACTAAATGAGAAAAAATGAGAAAAACAAAGTTACATGCCATACTCTGATATTAAGATAATAATAATAAAAATTATTATTAGTAACAAAATTAGTTTATAGTCATATATTAATAATAAACAACAATTAATATTGGTATATTCAAAAATCTGCCTTAAAAGACACTTTAGGAAGGCACAGTACAAAATTATACAAATGTTAAATTAACAAATAAAATGAGAAATGAGAAATGATACAGATAATATAAAGTGACAAACACAAAACACAAATGGAAAGTTTTCAATACAGTGCATTAAAATTAATAATTTGTTGCTTCCAATTTAAAGCATTAGCTATTGAGTTTAAAGGCAGTGGACACTATTGGTAATTACTCAAAATAATGATTAGCATAAACCTTACTTGGTAACGAGTAATGGGGAGGGGTTGATGGTATAAAACATTGTGAGAAATGGCTCCCTCTGAAGTGACGTAGTTTTCGAGAAAGAAGTAATTTTCCACGAATTTGATTTAGAATTTGAAGTCTCGAAATCAAGCATCTGAAAGCACACAACTTTGTGTGACAAGGGTGTTTTTTCTTTCATAGTTATCTCGCCACTACGACGACCAATTGAGGTCAAATTTTCACAGGTTGGTTATTTTATGCGTATGTTGAGATACACCAAGTGAGAAGACTGGTCTTTGACAATTACCAATAGTGTCCACTGTCTTTAATTAATCCTCTAAGATTATCCAATCAAACTATTAGATTAAAATGGGAACTCAATTTCAGCTTTTTTTTATAGAAACAAATAAATTTGGAAAAATAATCTTGGAGGGGAAATGACCTTAATTTTTCAATGTCATTTGTAACAAAAAATCATCCAAAACTTACATGAATTAATCTTTGGATTTAATCAAGAAGCATGAATATCAATGAATAATCTTAACTTACATTTCCTTGTTTAAACTCTTTCTTTATTTCGTCCCTCTCAGTTTCAAGTGTGTTATGAAGCTCACATCTTGTTTCCAAGCTTCCCACAGTCACACAATCTGTTGACAAAACGTTCGAAAAAACATCAGAAGAGGATTGTGGGATATCAAATAAAAAAATAAAAATAAAGAAGAAGCAGTAGTAGGAGTTTAAAAGTAGTAATAATATTAATATAATAATAATAGAGACATTTGTAAAGCGCCTAATGCGACAAGCTTCTAAACGCATAAAGAGAACAATAAAATATAAAATGAAAGAAAGATACAATTACAATTTTCAAATATAAGCAGATTAAAAAAAAGCAGCTTCAACCAGTAGGGTTTTAACAGAGACCTTTTTAGAGAACTAGTGTGGCAATTATGCACAGTCTATGGGAAATCGTTAAATGCAGGGACAAAGGGAAGATCAAAACAACGCTCCATAAGGATGCAGTTCCAAGACTTTCTGGGATGATATAGGGGGAAAATATGTCTGCATTGTGTACGACTCTTGTTATTTTGTATAATCATGTCCTTACCTTGGTGTTCTATCTTAACCGTTTTGGAGGTGGGTGGTGTCCCAAGAGTACTACTACACGTATAGCTACCATCAGAAACACCTTCGACAACCGTGACTTCCATCGCAAGTAATGAACGTGAATACCGAGTTAATCTCACTAAGTGTCCGCTATTCATAATGAAGGCATCATTGTCAGCTAAAGAGTTAAAAATAAACGAAACAAATAATCTTGATTACAAGATGATAATAAGAAGACGATAATTTTGAAATAGAAAGAAACTAAAAAAATGTTTTACCCCCATAGCATGATCATCACCGGACCTTACACAAACAGACACGTTACTTGCATTTGTATATAGTTGGTGGGTTACATAAAGTGCTTAGACTGCCAGCAACTGTTTTGATAACAAAAGAAAATTCTGTTAAAACACTCACTTTTGATCCAACTAACATTAAACGGTTCAGTGTTGAATACTCCATAGTCGAATTCACAGTACAGGACTATCTTATCCATCCCACATACTTGAACAGAGTCTTCAACTGGCTGTTTAAGAACTAGAAAAATACATAAAGTTAATCAACAAAAATTATTAATCAAATAGGATTTTGCAGTTTGTGGGATAATCTCATTCTAAACATCTCATTTTTACTGGATAGGATTTACACTTTGTGTGGTTATCTTATTTTCAATGAACAGAATCTGGTCAGTATATGGGAAACTCTTACTTTCAATGGAAAGGATATTCAGTGTGAGGGTACGTAAACTTTAATCTCATATTAATGAGGTAAAATTTGCAGTCTGTGGAGTAATTTCATTTTCAACTACGAATAGGATTTTCAATCTATGGGATTATCTTATTTTAACAAATAATTTTCAATCTGTAAGGTAATCATATTTTCACTTGGTATGACTTGCAGTTTGTGGAGTAATCTCAACCTAATGATATGGGATAGTCCTGTTGAGGAACTAACAGGCCAAACCATTTTCATCAGTTTCATTCGTAGAGGACATTTTCCACCACTGCATGTAAGAATTTAAACATTGTGTCACGGTGGCATTTTGTAATGTACAGTCATTGGTTGGAGACGCACCTGGGGTTGATTTCACAAAGATAGTGCTACCTTAGGGCTAGTCCTAGGACTCTTGAGTTATTAAAAACTTAAGGCTAGTTCAAAGTTAGGACGAGTAACTCGTCCTTACTCGAGATAAGTTAAATCCACCCCAGATTCATTGACTTACCCGACTTTTGAGGACCATCTCCAGGACTTCCACTGGGACTGTTAAAAATAAAGTTAGAAAAATCACTTAATGGCATTGCAGTTGATTTCACGAAACTCTAGGATTAATCCTAACTCGAGTTAGGACGAGTAACCCGTCCTAGCTTAGGGTGGGTTCAATGTGTCCCAACATCTTTGGATACAGAACTCAACTCGTCCTAAGCCCTAAGATTAATCCCAAGTTAGGAAGAGTTTGGTTAAATCGACGGCTGGACACATTTGCTACCATTACTCAAAATATATATAAGCATCAAAATTAAATTTGTAACAAACAATGGAGAGCTGTCCTCACTTAAATATTTGAATCTGAAAAAGACTTCTCAGACATCTGAAAGCGGACACATTTGTGTAACGAAGAAGTTTTTTCTTTCATTATTTTCTTGCAACTTCAATGACCAATTGAGCCCAAATTTGTCATGCTAGCTAGAAGATAAGGTAACCTTACTTACTCTACACATGAGCTACCGTTCCAGTTACAATACGGACCCATAACAGTATTGCATTCACTTTCTGTTCGAGCACATCCGCAATTGTCAGTAATTGGCCAATTTAAGAGCCCATTGGCTCCTGCAACAACCAGGACGTTAGTATCACCATCATTCAATCGACCTACTCCATTGACAGCCTCCCACTAAGAGAAAGGGGAAAATGCACATTTAATGATTACAACAAAACGCAGATACACAGATATACTTGTTTTATAACGAATCAGTCAAATAGAAAGTGATGGAAAGAGACCAGCAGAAAGCATGCAGGAAAAGCAAGGGGTGAACAATGAAGCGAGTGACAGGGGGTGGGAGGGGGAGGGGGTAGAGGCTGGCTAGACCCCAAGAGGATGGAAATACAAAGGACTTAAAAGTTGGAAGATGGAAGACAAATAATTGGTTATGTGAATGAAGCAGACTAAGAAGGTCATTTTATTCTTGGATATCAGGTCATGGGACTGAAAGGTCTGAAGGCGCCTTATCCACAGTTTCTCCCTACTCAGACAAACAGTCTCTCCATGGTTAACCGTTACCTCTAGTGCCAGAATTGAAGTGATTGGGAAGATTGATTGATCGTGACAACTTGAATTTATTCTAATTTACCTCACAAAAAATCCTCCCAGATTTAATGGACTCATTTAAATTATTCCACAAGAACCACTGGTGACAAATAAGCTAGAGTTATATAAGGGTTTTACCAGGTGATACATGTAGGTGATGGAAGAAGGATATTTAGCTTACCATGAATTTGAGCTTGACTGCTTTAAAAGGCTCATCTGCATTTGAACAGTCATCTTTGTACGCTTTCAAAATAACTCCAGTTGCTGATAGTTTAAACAACAAAATTATGTTTAATGCTTGATTTGATTTTGTTTATTTAAAAATTCCATACAAAAACAATTTTCACTTGTTTTCAGAGCCCAGAGCGTGTCTGACTTTTCTTGCGGTCCCTAAAACTTGATGCATCGACGGTCATGAAACAATCTCAAAACTTCTAAATTGATAGTAGTCAACAACCTAGAAGAAATCACCAGAATAAGGAGCAACAAAATGGCCGTCCACACAAGATATTACAAGTGAGTCGCAAGCAATAAGGGACTTTTGGCCACTAGGTGGCAGCAGACAATCCAGGTAATTGTCCACTATTTGTGTGAAACAGTGCGCACATTCAAAATACTTGATTTACTTGGTAAGCCAGAATGCATTCCTCACCGTCTCCCACTAATATGGGTTTGTTTTGTTAAAACTGACTCCATCTTTACTTACTTGTACCAAAGAAGAAGACGCATTTGCCACCTTGAAAATCTGCAGTCAGAGATGTGAACCTCAACCCATTAACGTAGAGGGTAGGTAGTGCAGATGTAGGTAGAAAATCTGTACTAGTAGCAGCCATTTCATTTGGATTATAATTGGGTACCAGTTTATCAAGAAGCGGGGGGTAGTTAACGGAGTGCACATTCTCACACTAAATTCAAAAACAAAACAAACAAACACAAATCAAAGATTATTATACTCAGATTAAAAAAACAGACAAATATTCAACTAAGTCACAAAATTATATTTGTATTTCCAACTAACCTATCGAGATCCTACTCCATCAAACAATTGATTTCAATTGTTTTTCATCTGTGAAGTCTTTAGGAGTTCTTCATTAAGCTCTGTATATCCCAGTATCTGACATTGTTGGTTCTTCTTTAATGAAGCATAATTTGCAATTGTGTGTTGATTTCCAGTTCTTCATTGCTAACATATTTAAACTGTTTGTGCTAAATTAAAAACCAATTTTAATGTAAATTTATAAATATGGGAAGTTTACAGGAGTTGAACTTGACCGAGTCTATGAAGTACTCACCGTCCCAGGTCTCGGAACTGGATCTGCATCGAGAGGCAGCCAGAGTTTAGTCGTAACTTGCCCCTCTTGATCCTTAAATTTTCCTTCATCAAACAACTTCATGATGTCTTTCATTCTATAACGACAAAGTGCTGACGCCGCTGGTCCAAGTCTATAGGCAAAGCCCAATCAAGAAATCAGTCAAATACAAATAAAAGTTCTACACCAATTTCATTTTGCCAAATCTAAGACCATCATTGGGGTGTCATAGTTGGGGTGTCGTGGCCGAGTGGATAAGAACACCAAACTCAAGCTCTAGTGTTTCTGTTCAGCGGAGTGTGGGTTCGAGTCCCGGTTGTGACACTTGTGTCCCTGAGCAAGACACTTAACTATAATGGCTTCTCTCCACCCAGGGGTAAATGGGTACCTGTGAGGGCAGAGATGGTTCTTGTGATTGATTGAGCTTAGTCTGTTAGTGCGCTACAAATTTGGCAGCACGGGCTGTATAGTCCCGAGGGAGCTGAGATGGTTTAAGGAATGAATTAAACAGCCTAGTGACCAGGGGTACTAATGTTGGAAGCGCTTTGAGACGCCTCTCGGGTGTTTAAAGGGCAACATAAAAACGCTTGTTAGTATTATTAAACAAACTACTGTTAAACATTCCTCGATGTCATTCTTCATTATGTGTTTCATTTGCACCAAAGCTAAGGGATGATCTTCCCTATCAACTCTGTACATTTGACTACTTACTGATCTTCAAAAGCCAGCATAAGACTCATCTCTTTGAATCTGCTTACATTTAGTTCGATGGAGTTGGCACATCCACATAGTATACTGTGAACTCTGTTGCCATATTTTCCTTCACTTTTCTAAGCGCCTCGGGAAAAAGGCAACTAGAATGAGGGTGCTCTACAAATACCAGATGATTGATCGATTTCATAAATGAAACATAATGCCCACTGGACACAAGCTCCAAGATAAAAAATGAAAAAGAGCCCCACAATTAACTTACTCTTGGGAAGTAAATACTGCATAAACTTCCTCTGTATCTTCTTTCCAAATCACATCCTCTACAAAAAAAAAAAAGAAAAAAAAAAAGCAATGTTATTCATAACTTGATACTATGTATTTGGTTTGCGGTAACACCATGTGCCTGTGTCTACTTGCCAGGTAGATTTTCTTGTTATGAGAACTGTCTTGCTGTATATTCTACTACCGCAGAGTAGATTTTGGATTTTCGGGAGACTTCTAATCCAGTGTTGATACAATTTACCGATGAATTAATACATTCTTGAGTATGGTTAGTAAGCATGGTAAGTATTAATACAGAGTGTTAAGTATTATGAAAATACAAACAGTTAATGTCTTACGAATGAGATCGTAGTAAAATGGAAGAAGAAGGTCTGGCAGAGAGCAATTCACTCGAGCTTTGATGAAAGTTGCAAGTTTATCCGACCTACTGCTGTCCCCAGTATCATTCTAAAGAATAAAGAAAATACACAACATTAGTCTTGGAAACACTAATAATAATAGTAACAATAATAAATAAGGCTTATAAAGCGCCATACATCCATGAATGGACTCCAAGGCAGACAAACAAACAAACAAACAGCGAATGACGAAACAAGGACAAGAAAAACAAGATAAACAATGACATTACAAAATGCTCATGACTTTGAAGAAACTGCTGTTACAAAGGAAAAGGAAAAGAAGTATTCTTCAAGATGTTCGGACATTCTTAACTAAGATTTGGGAAGGACTTACCTTACACACTCTACTCAACCTAGAGTAGACTTTATTGCCATGAGTTTCATACTCTAAGGCCGGCTCACGGTAGAAACTAAATACATACGTATTTCGGTGGGGGTCAGTGTACTCAAATGGACGTCCCACAAACACTACTCCTTCTGTTGGATTCAAATAAATAAATCAATCAGTTTAGACATTTATTCAAATAATCCAATCAATCAGTTTATTGTTCTCTTGCAAATTCGATCACCAATTGAGCCAACATTTTCACAGATTTGTTGTTTTATGCATACGTTGGCAAAAAGTGTAACGACTAGTGTTATTGTTAGTGTAAATGTAAGCGTTGTTTGGCAATAAACCAGTCTGGCTTGACTGGTACCCTGGATAACCGGTAACCCGAATCCAGCCATTTGCAATACATGACAAGCGATCCGAGGCAAACCCCCACATACGAGGAGCTTGGTATCTGTGTGTAAATATAAATACAATATTAAGGTTCTAAAACTTACTTTGAATAAATCTGCCTCCAACGGTCACTGTGTCCAGCTCAAACACAGGATCACCTTCTAAGGGTACTGTATATTTCTGTAAGGTTGAATCATCATCAGTAAGTGCAGCAAATAATACATCTTCTGTATCACCTAGACTTGGGCCTGGGAAAGCAAGAATCGAGAGATCAATTAGTAAAGGTTCTCTGCCTTCAGCACAGAATTTAACATCATACTTCCAAACTAACAGAAATTCTGCTGACAAAGAATTTTTGTACTTCTAAAATAGTGTGTGAAAATATAGGAATGTGGGTGTGTGATTCGGTATACACATTCTAACCGGGGACCTGTGACAAAAGAGGGACAAGAGAGTCCAAACTTCGGGAAAAGTCCACAGTTGGAAAACAACTTCAAAACCAATGGGAGCTGTTGCAACCAAAAAATATAAACAAAAGTGGGACAATAGGAGGTCCACGGTTGCAGGCGTATACACACTTGGGTGTGTGGGTGTGTGGGGGATACCATCTACCCTCATATCGCGCTTGGATACAAATTCAGCATAATGAGTGATAACCTTTTGGAGCTGAATAATGCAAATGACTTGATAGTTTTTGGCTAGAAAGATGATGAGATATTGATGTGTAGAGATGTACTCACCAAATAATGCTGAAGATGGTCTGATATCGGGGAGTTTGGGCACCAAGTTCAATTGGGGAACAGTTCCAGGTGTACAATTGATATCTGACAAGTCAGTAGTGTCACACTGTCAAGAAATAGTCAGTCAATCAAACCATGAGAAAATAGAATATTATGTTATTATTGTATATTGTGTGTTTGTTTTATGGCAATTTTTACTCCATTCGATTTACTCTTTAATAACTTAAGTGTATTTTTAAATCAACTAGCTACGCCTGCTCATATTTGTATTCTGTATTATAGTATTTGACTGTACAGCACTGTACTTATTCCTATTTTTGAAATTATAGCGTACATTTTTTTATACAAGCATTAGAGATAGAATACATACCCTGTAGCACAATCTGTGAAACGCATTGGTACCACAAACCAACAGTTCATTATCAGGCCGGTTAAGCTTCTCGACAACGCGAATGAAGTTCCAACAAACGGTCTAGAAGCCAAAAAAAGAGAGAAATAATGTGTCAATTGCTGGGCTTGTATTGAAATTATGGCTAAGCACAGAGCAAGGTAGTTGCGATAATCATAACCCTCCTCCCGCTGTTTGGGAGGAGGGTTAAAATCACCTAAAATGAACTTTTTTTTTTTTCTTTTTTTTCGTCTAAATCACTCAAATGATGTGTGGAGTCAGTTTCTTCAAGCTATGCAAATTTTACTCACTACACCAAATTGAACTGTATTTGTTTTTTGTTCACAATTTCTCATGAGTATTTCACATAATAATGAGTATTTAACCTATCCAATGAGTCTGTGAAATGGAAGGGTGTTAACAAGGTGCACAGAGATAGCGAGACATAAACACATTATCTGAGCACCATTTCTAAAACACTACGCTTTGCAACGTGCAGGGATTGCACAATTTCACTACGCGCATGACACATATTTGAACGTTTGGATGCAGCGACGTTGACGCCATTCGTTTTAGAAACATTCAAGTCAACTTGAAACTTTGCACAATAATGTCACATAGATTTGGAAGTTGCAACAGCAAGGAAAAAGCTTTTACTCTGTCCTATGACTTTTTCTACGGTTTTTTAGAATATTTCTTGTTAATTATGTAAAATAAATATAAATTGTTAATTTTGTTTTACACCAATCATCTTAAAATATTATTGTATATGTATCATCACTAAATAAAGTAAAACTTTTAACCGAAATACTCCTTTAAAAGATAACTGGGTTATTTTTCTGGGACATTTATTTTCTAAAATGTATAAAGTAGACCTACTTCATTGTTTTTAGAGTTGAGAACTGAGCAAGACAGGACGAGCTCTTTTGTTGCATTTGTTGTCACAAGCGTCGTCTGTTGTAATTAAAAATAGAAGAAGGCAAAAAATTCAGTACAAGATTTAAAATGACTTGTCACTACTTAAAGGAACACGTTGCCTTGGATCGGTCGAGTTGGTCTTTGAAAAATGTTTGTTATAAAATGTATATGGGTAGAAAGATGCTGTAAAAGTAGAATACAATGATCCACACAAACATGCCTCAAAATTGCACATTTTTCCTTTTACCTCGTCGACTAACACAGTCGGCCATTTATGGGAGTCAAATTTTTTACTCCCATAAATGGCCAACCGTGTTAGTTCGCACAGTAAAAGGAAAACCACGCAATTTCGAGGCAAACTTGTGTGGATCATTGTATTCTACTTTTAAAACATCTTTCCAACCATATGCATTTTATAACAAACGGTTACAAACGCTTTTTTATAGACCAACTCGTCCGATCCAAAGCAATGTGTTCCTTTAAGAGAGGTTTGCAGTGACACAATGTGAGTATTTCTTTCAGTGTTGGTTCTGAAAAGAACCGGTGGTTTTCAGAACCAACTGTTATGAAAAAAGAGATTGTCGCACATGGTGTTACCGCAAAACTCTTATAATATTTCCACTATGCAAAGTTTAAAATCCAACTTGTCACTGCTTAAAGGCAGTGGACACAATTGGTAATTGTCAAAGACTAGCCTTCACAGTTGGTGGGTCTCAACATATATGCATAAAATAACGAACCTGTGAAAAATTGAGCTCAATCGGTCATAGAACTTGCGAGATATGAATGAAAGAAAAAAACATTCTTGTCACACGAAGGTGTGTGCGTTTAGATGGTTGATTTCAAGACCTCAAGTTCTAAATCTGAGGTCTCGAAATCAAATTCGTGGAAAATTACTTCTTTCTCGAAAACTATGTCACTTCAGAGGGTGCCATTTCTCACAATGTTTTATACCATCAACTCTCCCTATTACTCATCACCAAGAAAGGTTTTATGCTAATAATTATTTTGAGTAATTACCAATAGCGTCCACTGCCTTTAAAGGGTCTATGTAACTTTTGTAGGACAAAAAACACAATGTCCACAGATTTACACTAAACTTACACAGTTTGAAGATAATGATATCAGAAAGCTTCGCTGAAAATACTCCGTGCTGAGGTGCTGTAGTTTTTGGGAAATGAGTAAAACAATGTCATGAAAATAATTTTCGTCTCATGAGACGAAAATAATTTTAATCATTAACAAACGTATTTTCATGACATTGTTTTACTCATTTCTCAAAACTACAGCACCTCAGTGAGTAAGATTTGAAGGGAAGCTTTCCACTATCATTATCTTCAAACCCTGTAAGTTTAATGTAAATCTATGGACATTTTGAAAAAGTACCCAAATCTTTTAATAAAATCTCACAAAACATTAAATTTAAAATTATGTAGCAGATTGAAATTGTCAGTGTAACTTCTTTCAACTTACCGTTATATTCTCAAACTTCTTAGTTTCACTGTCAATAAACGCTCTAATAAGGGATTCATTTCCCCCAAAGTAGATGGAACCATCAATCTTATTTAAGAGCCGATATGATGGCTGACTACCAGGATCTAATTCATTTGTAGAATTGTCCCCACCGTAATCTGCAATTTAAATCAGCAAAACAACCGTTCAAGAAATAGCAAAATAACCTCAACCAGTACAGAATACTCAATGAGGAAAAATCATCTTATTGGTGCTCAAGAAATACCTCAAGGCTATCCTTTTGGGTAGGTATTTTTGATTGGGTAGGTATTTCTGATTGGTTAGGTATTTTTGATTGGGTAGGTATTTCTGATTGGGTAGGTATTTCTGATTGGGTAGGTATTTCTGATTGGGTCGATATTTCTGATTGGGGTGATATTTCTGATTGGGTAGGTATTTCTGATTGGGTAGGTATTTCTGATTGGGTAGGTATTTTTGATTGGGTAGGTATTTTTGATTGGGTAGGTATTTTTGATTGGGTAGGTATTTATGATTGGGTAGGTATTTCTAATTGGGAAGGTATTTATGATTGGGTAGGTATTTCTGATTGGGTAGGTATTTCTGATTGGTTAGGTATTTCTGATTGGGTAGGTATTTCTGATTGGGTAGGTATTTCTGATTGGGTAGGTATTTCTGATTGGGTTGGTATTTTTGATTGGGTAGGTATTTCTGATTGGGTAGGTATTTCTGATTGGGTAGGTATTTCTTATTGAGGCCCTCATGCCCCAAACAGTTTCTGATCAATCAATTTAGCTTCAGCCTTTCTCAGTATGGGTGTACTATAGACTTATAAAAGGGGGTTACAATCACACCATTTGAGTTTGGGGAACCCAAGTATTTAATACTCCTTTCAACTTATTAAATTGTATCTAGTAAATTATTTTGTGTTTTCCTAGTTCTTCTATGTGGTTGTTTGGTCTACTGTAAAGTATCAACCAATAACTTCACTGCGAAAACTCTCTTCTCTTTATGTCTTTCCCAGATGTAAACAAGCAGTGACAAACATTTTGTCATAATCACAGAGCCACGACCCAAAACAACCATTTAACACATCATCACCACTAATTTGTAATAAATTCCCTCAATAATAACTGATTCATTTGAGAGCAATAAAGGAAATAAAATTGTTTAAAAGGTTAATACAACGTTGAGGAAGTGCTACTTCCCTTTTTTTTCATCTGTAGAGAAGTTAAAGGTTTAACAGGATTGGTAAAGCTGACCAAACAGTCATAGACGGTGTTTAAAATAATTATTAATATTAAAATGAATTAACAAACTAACTTGTACAATGTTGGCTTAATTTAATCTGTCGTTACCATGCAACATTTTCAGCATGTAAACACAATTTTGTTCTAAACTTAGGAAACAACTGAAATCAGCTGACATTACATTTTTACAAGGTTTCAAACTTTTAGATACAGTTTTATCAAATAAAACTTTATTTCCTGTGATTCAGAGATAAATATTTCACAGAAAAAAGGGTTCTAGTATGAACTCATAATTGTAAGTATTCATACACAAAAAGAGTTTTTTATCTTTACCAATCCTTTATAATACCTTTAAAGGCAGTGGACATTATTGGTAATTGTCAAAGACTAGCCTTCATAGTTGGTGTATCTCAAAATATGCATAAAATAACTAACCTGTGAAAATTTCAGCTCAATCAGTCATCAAAGTTGCGAGATAATAATGAAAGAAGAAAACACCCTTGTCACACGAAGTTGTGTGCGTTTAGATAGTTGATTTTGAGACCTCAAGTTCTAAATCTGAGGTCTCGAAATCAAATTTGTGGAAACTTACTTCTTTCTCGAAAACTACGTCACTTCAGAGGGAGCCGTTTCTCACAATGTTTTATACCATCAACCTCTCCCCATTACTCGTCACCAAGAAAGGTTTTATGGTAATAATTATTTTGAGTCATTACCAATAGTGTCCACTGCCTTTAAGTAAATAATGATAATAACACCACCTTGAACACAAAGGTCGTTTGACATTTGAAAGTGTTGATTGTTTTTACCTTTCACATCTACAGTTATGATGTCATTATTGTTTAGTTTCACAGCAGTCATCAGAACAGGAAGGGTGATAAACACCAAGCTAACAAAGCTGGGTAAACAGGTGTACATCCTGATCAAGAAAAAACATGAAGGGAAACAGGTGGAATTATTCATTGAGCACTGTGAACTTGAAGATACAACGTAAGAACGTACATAATTGAAAACGGTTAAAACAACAAGTGATGATTTTAAACATTTTGTAAAAAACTTAATAGATTCGTGGTTCTTATTTAGATGAATGGTGTCATTGTTTATAACACATTTGTTCATGATTTCAACTCATGCCAACAGTCCTGCATTGTAATTACCGGAGGTAATTATACCTCTAAAATGGCGAAAATTTTACCAATGATGCCATACTAAAAGGACACACGAGTACTTCAGTATTATTGCAATAGGCTTATAGAATTATTGGCAAGGCTGCATTACAAACATGTATTTTAACTAACATTCATGTTACATGAGACTTTTTTAAAGTCATCTGAGAAGCTGCGTTAATTTGATGTACATGGAACTCTCCATTGTACAAACTGGGCCCAATTTCACTGCTCTGCTTACAGCTAAATTATATGTTTACTTACAATCACCAATCTTTGCTGACAGGGAAAGCCTTGAATTTGGGGGCTAGCTGTGTTCCTAGTAAAGTGGAGTATTTATGCACACGCACTATTAGCAATAAGTTAACCTGTGGATTACACTTGACGTAAGCACTAGAATTCCCTGCTTTCATGGACAAAAATGGGGGTGAATCTTACAATTACAATGCGTCATCTGATGTGAAATAACTAAATGCAATAACCCTCAAAAACATAACTGTACCAATATAACTGAAAAACAATATAATAATGCTAATTTGTAGTAAGCATGTAAACATTTAGGCCTATTTGTACACCATCCATGGCAAAACACAGCAATCAAGCTCTATTGACGTATTATTTTGTAGTAACCATGGTTACTGGGGAACCCCCAGTGACGAAACAGACACACCCAGAAAATATTAAATAGTGCGTCAGCGACTGCTTGCAAAAAATATGCAGTATAATGGCTCTCCAGCTACTGTATGTAATACAAAATCCAGGGGGCAAAAGTAATTTAGGGTTTTAACACCGACTCATGCTTGGTCTCCATTTATATCATTGATTGAAATACACACCAGCTACATAATTAGCTACAATGTAGCAATCACCAGCACCAGTGTACACCTATACGTTCCCTTTAACTTGCCTAGATACAAACAGTAATCACGACTTGCCGCATGATGTGATGCATTATTTTAACTTGCCATTTGTTATCTAAATTTATCTGGCCTCAAATCAGATGTTTTTCATTGCATAAGCAGTACATGTCTAACCTTTCAACCTGATGCATGTACACATTCTGGTAAACCAAGTGAAGAGTTACTAAACTTTACTTCATTGAACCGTTGACACTAAACATTCCTGACCCCACCGTACAAAAAACATTTATCAATCATTCCTTGCTATTTTTACATTTGGATTAGAAGCCATCAGTTCGCCTTTTTCTGTGGTTGAACCAAGGTTGAACAACGTTAAAGACATCCAGCTACACATGTTGCCATAACAAAACTGCTCTCATTGCACTAGGCTATAAAAGTATGTAGGTTAGACAAGTACTAACAATATTTAATTTTTTTTCACTGAAAAGAAGGGGGGTAAAAAACATTTATTTTTTACCTAATTTAATGGTGTCTGTTCGGTAACAGTGGTGAAGCAAAACTAAACGTTAGTCACAGCTGAACTACATCTGTATGCCACTTGTGGGAAAGTTTCATTCCCTGTGCTTGGCATCACCTCACCTTGCTTGCATCTTATGGTTTTGTATGTATCTCATACAATTCTCAACAATTTCCACCTTTATAATTGGGCACCAGGGGTGTCATTTACAAATGACTGACATTATTCAAGTAAATTTTTCTCTCCCAGGATAACATCTTTTGCTTGGTCATATCAGGACTTTTGATAGCTGATACATGCTAATTATAACTAAATGTCAACATACATATTGAATTTACTGAATACCATGAGAGGAAATGTAACATGATGAGTAGACCATAACAAAGGATTCCATTCCTTGATTTTAATGCAATTAGTTTGTTGTAACTCAATCCAGATTACAATCTCATGTTTCCTGCAAACCGATGTTGTGTTGTTTTGTTTTTGTTTTGTTTAGTTTTTTTGCAAAGCGCTCAGTTCGGGTCAGGTGAGCTCCATCAATGACAAGAAGCCCATAGGCAATGCACTGTGCTTATTTGTCTCATTATAAAAGTGCTCATGAAAATGGAGTCAATTATGAATTTTCAGCAAGTTTTTAAATAAGTGAGGAGAACTAAAGAAGAAATGACGCAATGCAGGAAACCTTCCTCCATGAGGAAACTTACACTTTGTACATGCACCAAGAATAGTTCCATGTAAGCATTTGTCCATAAATTATTTTTGTGTATTTTGTCCTGCCTCTATGGCAGCTTTATTTAATAGATTCTTTTCTGTGTGTGTTGCTCCATCATGGAATGCCAGACCTAGTGATAAGCAATCATTAATGGGATAGTACTTTTGGAGTCCTGCATTTTGGCAATTGGATTAAAAAAGAATTGAGAGTGAGACTGTACAAAGTTATGTTTTAATTATAGGCCCTATAATTTACAATGTACCATGGAGGTAGAAATAGTACGTAATCATAGGATGATAAACAACACCACAATTATGGAAAATTCTTTCTACATTATAACTGCATGATTAGAACATCTGTTTGGTTCGTGATAATCTACATTTCAAACAGTTAATATCCAAATACATGTACCACTCGGCACGCCTTATTGAGCACTGAAGTGTGATCAGTGTATTGTTGTGTACTGGCAGTGGCAGCTACAACACCATTGACAACAATCATAACATTTACTCCCTCCATAGTTAAAGGAAATATTTGTTCAAATAATGTGTGTACATTGATGCTTTAAACTAATGGATATATTATTTATAACCACATTTCAAAGTGAATTGTTTCTCAAAATGCTATACTATTGAACAATTTGGTTGGCTTCTCTAACAATTTGTTGTATTGCCGTTAGTTTTAAGAGTGATTACAAAACTTCCCCTTTAATATCAAGCATGCGCAGGCACACTCTAGAATGCAGTTTTACTGACAACTAAAATAGTTAATTTACCTTAGGCTTGTCTCCATGGCACCTTCTCTATCACAACAGAAAGCTATTGATCACAATGTCTCAATGTTTATGGCATTCAAACATGCCATCAACCAGGGACTGTCCCTAATTAGCATAACAAATGATAGCATCTGGTACACAGTTATAACACACTGTACTGTGCATGCATACATGTATTGGAGGGAGGTCTATTGTTTAGGTTGGTCTATGCATTCATGGACTCCATGTTGGAGGAAGAGCCTGACTGTGGCGGATTCAATTTTGAACATCACCAGTTTCACAATGTAGGGTTCCTCTTGGCTTTGTTTGGCATCAAATTTGACAGTCCATTTATTAAATTAATATTCTTTTCACTACTTAATTTCTACAGTAAAACTGTAATAAATATAAAACAGCAAGACTACCAACAAAAAGTCATAAAAATCCCATAGAAAAAGCACCAATTGCAAAATTGCTATATTTGTGTGTGACTAGTATAATAGCGTAGTGTATTGGTTGCCTTGTAAAAAGTTGTACTGTTAACTGAGCTTAGACTACATTTGTTTGCTATACGCATTATTAAATGTAACAAAGTAAAGATGATATTAAAATTAGGGTTAAGCTACAATATTAACTATAGGTATAAAAGGGGGATGGCACACAGGTCATAGTTGTCAGCGACTTCAGGTACCTTGGGTCCTATATTGCCAATAGCAAGAAAGATTTCCTGTAGCCCACCTTGTTGAGCTGTTAATGGCTCCGCTTTTAACATCGGTCTCATCACTGCAGTGATGAGACCGATGTTAAAAGCGGAGCCATTAACAGCTCAACAAGGTGGGCTAAATTTCCTGATTCGCAAGGGTTTAGCTTGGAATGCCTGCAACAAGCTTCATAACATCTGACATTCAAACATAGCGAATACAACCAAGCTGGTATTCTTCAGAGCCTGTGTAGAGAGCATCCTTCTGTATGGAGCGGAGACCTGGACCATGAAAAAAGAGTTTCACGATCGCCTGGACGGCACATACACCAGGCTTCTTATGAGGGTACAGAACATCTCATGGCGTGAGCACAAGACCAAAGAACAGATCTACGGAGATATTCCACCAATCTCTACTACTGTTGCTCATTGCAGAGTCCGCTTCTCATGTCACTGCTTTTGTGCCAAACAAAGACCAGGTCATTCCTGACGTGTTCTACTGGAGACTACCGTGCCCTAATAGAGGACCTCGACCACTCAACTACATCGACGTGATCGGGAGAGATACGGAGGCTGAAATCATGGACCTTCCAAACATGATTGAGGGATAAACACCTCTGGCGAGATGTTGTGCATGGAATCTCGGTTGCGACCGCTAAAATGATGATGAAAAGGGGGAGAACACTGGAGGAAAAGATTCCACATTTGACAACCACCATAAAATAAATAAATAAATAAATAAATAAATATCATATCAAAACTAGACATTAGGTGTTTGTGAACAAACACAAAGCTGTTCCGTGTTCTTTTGCTTGGATTATGAGCTAAAATGACCAAGGAGTCTATCATTGAAAAAAGAAAGAAAATGCTGAATGAGTTATGGTGCCACTTCCGGTTGACCCGGAAGTAGAGGTCGACATGGGGTCATGGTAACCTAAGGCTAATCTCCAATGCCCAAGGAGTCTCTAACTGAGAACAGTTTGAAAATCGATATTGCCACACTTTGGGTTGACCCGGAAGTAGAGGTCAACTTGAGGTCACGGTTTTTCAAAATTAATCTCCAATCCCCAAGGAGTCTTTAACTACAAACAGTCTAAAAAACGGCAGTGTACTTCTTGAGATATGGTGTTACAAAGTTTTCCCAATTAAATATGCAAATATGGGTCACGTGGTTAATTAATTACGATTTTTAACATTTTTGGGGGTCGGTGCTTGATGTTTGATCTAATACGATTTGATTTCACAGAACTCTTAACCACCAAACTCTGCGCTTATGATCACCATTTTCCACTTACTGTGTTTTTCAAACATCATCGTGTCATGCATGCACACATGTTATGTTGGGTTAACAATTGAGAAAAAGAAAAGGCAACACTATCGATATAAAGATAAGAATCTAACTTAAATATTACAAAAAGAAATATTTTTTTAGTTTTGGGGGATAAAAAAAATATTGCTCCCGTGCGCAAATTCGAACTCGCACACATTAGTGAGGTAAGCGCGACTGATGACCACTAGGCTATGAGGGCCAATGCAAAAATCGAGGGTTTACATGTATGTATATCAACAGAGGTGATTATGACAATGTCACTAAATATGAACTGCTAACGCCTTTAACTATTAAGTAGGGTTGAAATGTAGTATTAGATGCCTTTAGGGGTTTTTGACGAGGACGTCGTCAAAAACCCCTATTCAATTACGCACGTTCGTCCACGGAGGACGCCACCTCAGAGTCTAAATTTGACATTTTTTCGCTCATTTCTCAAAAACTACAACACCACAGCAAGTAATATTTTAAGGGAAGCTTTCAACTGTCATTATCTTCAAACTGTTTAAGTTTAGTGTAATTCTGTGGACACCATGGTAAGTCGTCGTCGTCAAAAACCCCTATTTATATACGCACGTTCGTTAAAGGAAAACCCTAAGCCTTCGTGTACAAAGCATATTAGTCCAGAACTCGGTTAGGAAACGAAGAAACAGACACTACGCTGTGGTCCAGAACGTATGTAGAAAAACAAGAAAAAGAGACTTGAGTAGACTCCTCTCAAGAAGTCACAACTCATGATCGGTACATACTGAATTGCATTTACCATAGAGAATGTTTTTAACAATAACATGGAACAAGCTTGACATGGAAGTGACTGCATCCAGTTATGTTCAAACGCGTAGACTCATCTCAAGAAGTCACAACTCATGATAGGTACATACTGTGAATCCCATACTGTGTGTATGCATGCATTTACCATGTTTACCAAAGAGAATATTTGGATAACTTTCCGTACTCATTTTTACAAAAAGTGATATCTCATTGAGGTAAATAAGACACTATATTATTTCATATCGAATGAAAAAGTGGTGGCGCCATACGGAAACTTTTCTGAATATTTCACAATAACATGAAAAGTGACTGCATCAAGTTTACAAATTAAAAATTCAAATGAAGACCACGTGGTTAATTAATGAAGAATTTTTACACCTTTTTTTATTAGAGTAAAGCTTAGCTTTATATATGATTTAACTATTTTATCCCAATACTTTAGGAGTAGGGGCCTGAACAAAAACGCTGTACTAGGGAGTCCGGCAAAATTTGCCTTTTTTCACAAAACGCCAACAAGTTTTATACCATTGGAAAGAGGACGGCAAGAGCAAACCAATGGTGTTTATTTTATTTCAATAGCTTGTATAATGAGGAAGCTATGCTCATTTTAAACATGGCAGAGGGCGTTTTGAGTCTGTCAATTTCTTACTGATTAAAAGAGTGTAGAAACTGCTCCTGATTTATTCATTAGAGCATACCAGACATAATAAATTTGACAAAATTGATCTCGGTATTCACATCAATGGGACAATAGGTGATAATTGTGTCTTGTTTACATATTTTTAAGCCTAATTACATGTTTTAAAAAAGGTAAACAAATTAAAATACATGAACTTGAAGCGTGAATATATCTCTTTTTTTCCATTTCAGGTACCTCAAGTCTTGAAGATTCAAGCAAGTCAGTTTCTAAGACATAAAGCTGCACATATAACTGCTACCTTGGCCTTTGAAAACTGCACTTTATGCCAATAAACAATTGCTAGTATTAGAAATTTGTGTGGTAATTTTTTTTGTAAACATAGTTACCAAGTGTTTTATTAAAAATAGTATCAATTCATTAGAGTAATTTTGTTTACTTCTCTGTTTATTATGACTCAAGTTTTTAAGCCCTTTTTCATTTTGAAAGTTAAAATAAACATTGCAAAATAATGTTTACAAATTCCGCACGAAATACTTATTATTATTATAATTTTGTTTTTCTTTTTTTCCTTTCTATCTTATTAAACAAATAGTAACAAAAGTCAAGATTAAAACGAATCCTCATTTAAAACATGTATGTAACCTCAAACAATGGAATTAAGATTAAAAAAAAGGCCATCAGAACGTAATTTATTTTAACCTTTCCGATTCTGAATTATTGAAACCAATAAATCCCGGGGCGCGGACACTGCCGGCCGTTGTTTCTTAGCCGGTCTGGTTTTTGTGCATCAGCGAATTGCGCAATCTTTTAAAGACTGGTGTTCACACTCACGCGGCAATGCTTGCTGATAAGCCGATTTTAAGTCAGGGGACACGACAACTGAAATGGCAATTTGCGCAGACACGGTGTGTCGGATAGTCTTGGTGGGATTCGGAAATCAGAGAAACAGTGCGCCCTCTACGTTCATTCGTTACAAGCGTGTACAGTTTTTGCCGTGCGTGCATAGATCGAACGTTGGCTGTGCGTGACCGCGCAACACCAATGGTCTTGGAACCAAGGCTATGTGTGTGAGTGCGCAGAGTGCCGCGCTGTGTTCAACCATCGACCCGATTTTGAGGATTTTTTTAAAGAACCTTCTCTATAAATTTGCTTTGCGATTGTTTGCGATAGTTAATAAAACAACAAAAAGTGCATTGACACCCAGTTCAGAGTATAATCTTTCAAATAGAGTTCTGTCAAAGAACTGTAATGACCTATAAGTATGACATTTTGACGCATTTTCAGGAGAAAAATCGTCATAATATGTCCGTATTTCATGTGTTCGAAAAACTGGGCAGAAATTCCATTTTTATTTACGTGAATTGTTTCAAAATAGTACCGTTGGAAAGCTGACAAAATTCTACATCATGTACTTTAGTTTCTCACATTATCTCGAAAGAAAGAGCACCCTCCAGTATTCTTGAAAATATACTTCTTGTGGCAGTCGACAAAATGGACGTTCAGAAATTTAGACGCGTCAATATCTGGTCCCAAAAACGCAAAAGTAAACTTAATTTTTCACAATTTTACTGCAGCTTTTCCCAAGATATTTTGTTTTCTATGGATTCTGTTATCTTAATTCTTCTAGAAAACTGAATCCTTGTTTGATTTGGACAAGGTTAATGTTATCAATTGGCGAGTTATTCAAAGCTACTTTTCACACACAAACAGATACGTTTTACAAAACTGCCATTTTGACAGACTCGCTAGCTGTACAAACGCTATGGGGTTTTAGGCGGAAACAAAGAATAATAATAATAAAAATAATAAAAATCTCGACGAAAACAATACCTGTTCCGACGGTAGGTCGGAACAGCTAATTAAATATCATAAACATATTAAAACTAAAACTAACATTTTATATTAATAATAAATATTGAGTAAATAAGTACGTGACGACTCGGTAGGATTCTAGGAAGTTAGTTTTTTGTGTGCACATTTTCGCTCACATTTTCCGAGTTCTAACTTACCTTCTCAACCTTCCCATCTTTATATGGCGCACTGGACCTCTTGGACTTCTGAAGGGGGATTTCCAAGACCAAACACTCAAAGCTAATCAAGTCTATTTATATTGACTTTACCGACACAAACTTCGATGTTTTCATGTCCTTCCGAGATTGGTACACAACCTACAATGGACGTCATTTCCCGGAAATAAAATATATCCTTTTATAGAGGGCGCTATTTTGAATTAGTGGAGCGCGCGTCTTTGCTCTCTGGATTGTGAGCAGTCATTATACAAAATACAATGACTAGCGAAATAGTATAAAATGGCATCGGGAGAGAGAAAAAAATCTTTATGACTTAATCTCATAACTACTGATTAAACTCAAGTCTTCCTTTCTCATTATTCTGACTTGCGAACAGGCCACATAATGCGATAATCTATATATCCCATTATAATAACGAGTAGGGTATTTAGCTTTCGATCCAACCGGACCTTATACATCCCATTCTAAATATTCGATTGGCATTATGTCTTAATATAAACAAAAAAGCAACAAAAAGTGGTATAAACAAAAACAATTTAAACCAAGAAAATTCATATCTTTACCTAGAGATTTATTGTGATCCAAGCTCACCTAAATTGTGAAAAAGTGTGAATAAATATACTAATAATTGGGATTATTATGCACTTTAAACAAGGGTTCAGTACAGAAAATTATTTAAAAGACACCCACACATAACATGTCATGCATACAGAAATAAACCTTCTATAGTGTTTTTGCAAAGGACTTTTACCATATAAATACCTTTTTATGCAACTAACAACTGTACACTAATGGTATAATGGTATAACCAATTGGTTTTGGAGACATCCTTCCAATATTTGTACAGTTAACGGTGCAAAAATGTTTTGAAATACAATTGAGGCAACAGGATTATTTCTTTAAAGCAATTTGCAAACCCTTTTTTATTGGTTGAAATAACCTTCCACTGAAAAACTATTCAGAACCCAATGTCAAGCTGTAAAAATGTTGTAATCTTTTAACACGTTCAATTTGTCAAATTGTCATAATATATATGTCTTTTAATATATTGAAGAAGAGCAGCAAATGAGCAATGTTGAGTGTCTTTACAGACAAAAATGACTCATAATTATAAGTGATGGTTTATGTCTTATGATTTATCAGAGAATAACTCTAGAAAAGCCTGAGGTGACAATAATGAAAAATGAAGCATTATATTACCAACACGACAACACCTCCATACAGTCAATGGCCAATGAAAATAATTACACCTTTATACATAGAGAACAGGTGTAAAAATGATTTGATGACCTAGATGGGCATGTTTCTTCATTGGATTAGATTACACAGCACAGCACAGAGAGATTTGCCCAATGGTTGCAGGTTGTAACATTAGTTGCAGACAGGTGACTGTCTAAACAGTTTGAACTAATGTTCCATCTTGATAAAAGAGTGACTTACAAAGAGATCACTTCTTACTGGTATAGACTTAAATATAGTGTTTACACATATAGTGCTTTATTCAGCATCTCATATCTGTCAACTTTGATCCAATATATCAAAAGTCAATACAGCGGCCTTTACGTTCCCAATCTCCATATCGAGTTGGCTCTGGTCCTCTAGGTCCGCCTCTCTCTCCGGTTGTCGGATTAACATCATCAGGAAAAGCTTCTAGAGGTTCCTTCTCTCCATCCCGGTGCCTCTCAGAAGTCCCATCATGTTTCCCTAAAGGAGTAAATGGTTTCTTCAGTGGTGTTTTGCTGCTACTGCTGTCGTTTGAGGATTGTGAGTAGAATTTCTGTAGCAGACTTGGATTGCCAGGGATCGTGAGAGAAGGAGTTCTTTGGAACTGACCCATGTTGACTGCATCTGTAAAGACAAATTATCATTAAAGGAACACGTTGCCTTGGATCGGTCGAGTTGGTCTTTGAAAAACGTTTGTAACCGTTTTTTATAAAATGCATATGGGTAGAAAGATGTTGTAAAAGTAGAATACAATGATCCACACAAACATGCCTCGAAATTGCGTGGTTTTCCTTTTACCTCGTCGACTAACACGTCGGCCATTTATGGGGGTCAAAATTTTGACTCCCATAAATGGCCGACGGTGATAGTTCGCACAGTAGAAGGAAAACCACGCAATTTCGAGGCAAACTTGTGTGGATCATTGTATGCTACTTTTAAAACATCTTTTCAACCATATGCATTATATAAAAAACGGTTAAAAACGCTTTTGTTTTGACCAACTCGTCCGATCCAAGGCAACGTGTTCCTTTAATTAAAAGTAATATTTTAAGATTTTGATAAAATAATATTATTAAAATTGTTATGAATATATGCATGTCATGTGCTGAAAACAATAATAACAAATAAAGTGGGAAAAAACATCCAGACATATAATGTGGTGGCATACCTGGCCATTTTGTACTCTCTTGCAACGTTTGCGCCGACTTAGCAAACTGTTTGCCTTTTTGCAGTTAAAATAAAAAATCAGAGAAAGTTTCCGTATGGTGCCACTAATTTTTTATTCAATATGAAATAAATAGTATCTAATTTACCTCAATTATGAGATAATCAAAATTTATTCAGATATCCCTTTTTGTAAAATGAGTAAAAAAAGTGGTGGCGCCGTACGGAAAGTTATCCAGCAAAAGAACAGAGACCACTGTGTGGTGTGTGTGACTTTCATGAAGGAATCCTTACGCACGATTGACATCCAATGCAACATTCACAATGCAGTTGGATCCATGCAGATAACGCATATGAATCACGCACCACACTACACGATTTTTTGTGGCGTTACTAGCCCCACCCTTGGCCACACAAGTGGGGCTATGGCGTTACGTGGTAAACCATTTTGATTAATGATTGAAACAACTTTTTATTGATTTAGCAGAGTCTGCTTTCTCGAACGAACGATGTGTTTTCTAGCTTATAAATGTAAATATTGTAAATATATAAAACTTACGATTGACATTTCCACAAATGATCATGGGCTGACTCAAACTACTTTTTATGAGCTTAAAGTTGACAAATCTACGATAGACTATGGGCGCCGCCATCTTGTTATGAAACTTTCATTGCATCATGGGTAAAATGTAAATCTATTTTCATGACATTTTTCAAATTTGTAAATTTATTTAAATTTCATTTAAATAAATTATAAACACCTTTTTACAAGTAAAATATATAACAGAGTAGTTTCTCAATACTAAAACTATTTTTTAAGGAGATAAAATAATTTAATTTTAATTTTTGTTTTCGCACAATGCCTGTTCATTAAAAAAGATGACTAAAATTGGCGGGTGGATTGAAGTAAGTATGAACTTGAAGAAGATCGGGAAACGAGTGATCGTCGGCAAAAATGATCGGTACAGTGATGAAGTAAAACCGGAATACCGATCGACTGGCCAGTTTAGCTGCTTTCTCTAGTTGACAAACAATCAGTGCGAATCTAGTGTAAAGTGGCGATGCAAATGTTACCTCGGCGCCTCTCGAATAGTAAGTGTATTAAGGAATAAACGGAAAAGTTTCCGTATGGCGCCACCACTTTTTCATTTGATATGAAATAATATAGGAACTTATTTACCTGATTGATATATCGTAGGAGGTCCTGTTTTCGAGGTGTCCCTAATATCGTGGCAAATCTTTTACCTCTCTGTGCGCGATGTAAACAATCCCTAGATAAAAATTGTGTGGTTTTATTGGCCAAGCAAAGAGTCTCCTCTTCTTTGACCAAAACTTAGAAACACGTAATGCTCCACTGGTCATTTGCACTTGTAAATGCAAAAAAGTTGGTATTTTAGGCATTTCTACAAGGTACAAAAATATGTCATAATGTTGAGGCCATAAAAAAATATTTGCCCACCGAAAAAGTTTCATCAAACGCTATTTCAATTCACAATTCATGATGATCAAAATCATGTGACTGAATGTTTTGCTGAGCATTCTTAAAGAAAAATACAGAGGCTTAAAGAAGCCATGTGCCTTATATCATTTTCTAATATTTTTTGAGATTTTTATTTTGTAACCCTCATATCAATACTATTATTTATATTAAAATTTAAACATCAGCTTATTGATTCAATTATCACTGTTTATTAATACGCTTTATTATAAATATTAAGAAAAAAAGTAGAAAAAAAATAAATAGAAATCAGATTTTGAAGCTTAATTATTCACACTTTTTATTTTTGTTTTATTTTTTTAAATTTTTTGCAAGTTACCATGGTAATTTTAAAAATTTAATACAAAAATATTTTGAATAAAATGAAGGCAACTGCTGGCTATACAGTCATACACAGAGTCTCAAAGAACACTTGTAGTCACTGCAGATGTTTCTTCCATGTATGGCTTCACCGGGAAACCATACTTTCTTGTTTGCCGTGAAAATAGGAAAAACTCAAAACAAATGGGGCCAGTTGAAGTCATCCAAGATTGGTGTGTGGTGTGAACATTTCAATGTCCATCAAGTTTTAATTATGTTTGCATACTTCGTATTAACAAATGAAGATAATTAGGGCATCGGTTGATATATTGCATCATTATTTTTTTCCCAATTCAAAGAAAAAGGCATAATAGCGTGATAACTGGTAAGCAGAGGATATCCCTTTTTCTAAAAATGAGTGAAAAAGTGGTGGCGCCATGCGGAAAGTTATCCGAATAAACCATGACCCCATGATGATCATGGAATGGATGTGGGGCAATAAAAAACTAGTTTTCATAAATCATAGAATATCTGTTCAGAATTGATCCAGGATTATTGCTCTTTGAATGATTATTTATAATCAAAAATTATATTCATCTGAGTTTTTCTGACACTGCAGTCGACACAGGTGTGAAGTGTCTTTAGTCATTTTTTTGCCGGCTCAACAATACAGATACAGATACACAACACAAGTCTTGTTTTGACAGTCATAATTTGCCATGATTTGACATGTCCGTATATTATATACTATAATAAATATATGTGCATATTTGTTTGCCTCTACTAATTCTATCATGAATTAATAAAAAAAATCTTCTTGAAAAGGCTACTTCTTGAAAAGCTGCCAATGATGAATTGACTGATGACTGAGTCAGACTCGGAGTCAGCTCAGAGAGAGACTAGACAGTGAATTTATTTGAAACTTTCTTGAAGTTGAACATGTTGTCGTTGAAAGAAACTGGTAAATAAAACAGATACGGCATTGTCACATTCAGATGATAATACCGTAATTTAATTATAATGGGCCAGGCAGTAATAATTGTAGAACCTGGGAACCTAGTTTCAAATAAAAAAGGCTTAGCCATGTTATTGTTTTGATTTTTACCTGATCTTAGAGGATATCACTAAAAAATCACTCCTTTGTTGATTAAAGTCACCTGGAAATAGAATTTTTTTTCTTTCAAACATAAGAGTATATGCTTACGAACAATAAAACAATTTTTTTAGTAATTGTTTGTCACGATTTATATGTTTAAAAAATATATAAAGTTGTTTGGGGGCTGACTCCGCCTACCCCTTTTGTGACGTCAATCGAGGCAGACTTTGCCTGCAATGCGTATAGTAAACATATAGTAAACGTATAGTAAACACACGTCCAAAGTACATGTACGTCCAGGTCGTTAGTTGGTACATTTCAAAAAGTGTTTTTCTGCATTCAGCAGCAATACACCTGGTCGGCATTGCCGGAAAAAAAAAAAAACGTACAAACTCACGATTTGGTACGTACATTTACTTTGCAATTGTGTTTACTCTACGCATTACAGGCAAAGTCTGCCTCGATTGACGTCACGAACAGCGCCCTCTCGGGTCGGGGTCTACTCTTAAATTTGTAAATAACATCAGAACTGATTTTTTAAAACCTTAGCTAACTGTTTATTCACATTCCACTCATCAAAACACATATATTAGTGACAAAAGCTTTATTTTGAAAAAATACCACTTCCAAGTGACTTTAAGAATTAACGCTTCTTTTTTATAATATATATTTACTTACATTTTGTTATTCACAGAGTCAACTAAAAAGTCACAACACATTATCTGACCTAACGGATCTTGTCTTGAATTGAAGTAGTAAGAAAGATGAGTAAGAAAAAGAGTCGCAGTCATGCGTCAGTCAGCAACATCCCAGACGTATTGGAGTCTAGGGAGATCTTCTTCACCAATGTATTGCTTCTTGGATTTGAACCTCAAGAAGCTGAGAGGCGACATAAAATTCCATTCAACAGGTTTGTAAACATTTCAAGAAACTCTTTTGAAAGTTGAGTCATGGATTTTCATCAAAAATCATTATCTTCAGCAAAAATCATGATCTTCTTGAAGCAAGTATTCTTTAGTTTTAAATAATAAATCGCAAATTAGAAGAAAGTAAAAAAAGAGACACATTGTCTCTTACATCTGTATGTTTATGATTTATATTTTTATTTTTTGAAAGTGTTTGTAGTCGGATGGTAAACATTTATTATCTGTGAACCATTTTTAAAGTTTACCTTTTTCGGAGACAGGCCAAGATGAAATAATAATAACTCTCACTCATTTCTCTTTCAAAGAGTTAAATATAAACTGTGCCTCATTATTTTCAAGATCTTACAAGGTGATGCCCCAGCATATTTAAGTGACCTTGTGCAGATATACACCCCAAGACATTGTGGCTTACGGTCTACAAAACACAAACTCCTCCAGGAAAAAACAACTAAACACGTATGGGGGGAGAGAAGTTTTCAGAGCGCAGCACCAAAGCTTTGGAACTCCCTCCCGGACACTGTGAAACTCTCCAAATCACTCAACACATTCAAGAACAGTTTAAAAACTCATTTTCATAGAGAAGCTTTTTGTTAAGTTTATTTTCTTATATTTGTTGTTTGCTACTTTCATTGCTTGTTGTTCTTTTGTAGAGTAGCGCCATGAGCGCCGCGGCGGATACTGGCGCTTTATTAAGTGTCCATTATTATTATTACTATTATTATTATTATTTCACTTTTCAGAGATATGTTTGCTCTTCCAAACAAGAAAGCATTTGAAGTTGTCATGCATTTCTTGTTTGATCGACTAAATCCAGCCATGGCTCATGAAAAATTCAGGTCAGTATCAAAAACAGAAATCAATCAAATAAATCATCCAATGTGTCGGACAAAAAACCTAACACAATTTTATTTACTTTCTTACTAACACTTGATCAGAAAGCTGATCGTATCCAAACTTAAGTGACACTCAAAACTTGTTTGTGTGTGTTGTCATCATACATTTAAATTTTCTTATAAAGAAAGACAAGTTCTCCAAAGAACATAAACACTACCCAGCTAGTAAACCTACAAAATGCACATGGTAGTAAACCTACATATCTATTGAGATGGTGTTTTATTCATTCATCCATTTGATAATTTCTTCTTGTTTTTCGTAATGCGTCTTCTGGATTGCAGAGATTGTTGGCCGATCTTTGATAAGAAACAGGAACAGGCATTCAGAAAAGCTGTAAGCAATCAACTCTCTGAGATTTCTGCTGTAAGTATAAAATAAATAATTTTTGGTTGAACACTAAAAAAATTACTCAAATGCACTGAAGTGAGGTTTAAACCTGTGACCCCAGCAAAGCCAGGGATCACACCCAAGTTTGTGATACAACCTGTGAAGCAGAGGGATCAGCTGAAGGCACTTTGACTGGCACGCCCAAACAAGACAAAATAAGGAGACCACCAACATTAGGGCTAGATGGCTCAGTTGAGAGAGAGCTAACTCAGCCCGGATGTTGCAGGTTCAAACCCCATTCTCAGAAATGTTTCTTAGTTTCAACCCCAAAGTAACATGAGAACTTTTCAATGTTAAGGCGTGATGATCAGGTTTGTTCAAATTGGAATGTAATTTGATTATTTTCTTTGTATTGTTTGCATCTTTAGGAGGATCCAGTAGCCAATCTACCCCGCATCGTACCATCCTTGTTCATGTCTCCGGGTGGTGATAGGTTCTACTTCCTCCTGTTACATTTCTCTCAGTATGTCCTTTATAAAGTCATCAGACAGGAAAACAGTAAGAACATAATTTATGCTCAAGTATTTCGGGTTTTGTTTCAGTAAACATGTAAATTGTTAGCTCATGAAATGCCATTGGGCATTTTTGCTTTATTTGGTTAGTGAGATTGCTGCTAAGATAGCCTGGCTTTGCCTGCTAAGCTAGTAGGGCTGCGCCTGCTAAGCAAGGTAGGCTTTGCCTGCTGTATCTTATCACGGTTTTACAGTTTTAAAATTTGAAATACTGTTGGATTGGATTAGTCTTAGTATGAGATGTGCTTCTTGTTGAAACTACACGGGGTCAGTTAAAACACATAAATTAAACTTGGTTAGATAGAGTACCAGTTGAAACAAGTACCATAGAGTAAACAGAAGGCTTTAACAAATAAACATGCAGAACTCTACGAGTGACAATCAGTACTACAAGGGTCAAGTGAGAAAAAAATAAACTGATTTCTTTCACAGGCAAGAGAGAGCGAGACATGCTACAAAGACCTAAGTTACTACCGTCAGTCTCTCATCTAGGGCATATCATGCTCAAGACGACCCAATCAGCTACTGTTAGACATAGAAAGAGATTCCTTGAGAGAGCTCAACTCATGGTACTACTGCATAGAGAGTGGAAACAATATGCAAAGTAAGATCTAGGTTATACGCAAAGGAGACAATTCTTCAGTCCAGATAAGCTAATAATAATAACGTAATTTATTGAGCACTCTTACACTGGGTACCACAGCGCTTTACAAGAAAACTATACAATAAGCAAATAAATAAAGGCACTAATAATGGGAAAGACAATGGGAGACTTTTTGAAAGCTCTGCCACTAGAGGGCAGCAGACCTACCAGGTAAGGGTGCACAACTCCTATAGCAAACAATGGTAAATGCCAAAAATTCAAAAATACTCAAAAAATATTTAGAAGTCTCTCAACCTCTTGAAATTAAATCAGATACATTGTCATACAACTTAACTTCAGATTTCTTCTCAAGTTTTGGTAGGTCAGCATTTTGGAATTTTTGCTAATTACCCTAGAAGAAACACTCCCCAAAACTCATGCACACCGCTTGTTATCCTTGGGGAACTCGTGTCCAGTACGTCCTGTTCCAGAACAGTTTGGTTTATGCTGGCAATGTGTTATGAAAAACAAAACACAGTTTGGCTAAATCTAAAATACAAAATCAAAAACACGCAAAACACAAGGTATTTGCTGTCAGTGACCGCCGTCACTCATGCTTTTCCTATTCCTAAGTTGTTGACATTACCTGGTGAAGAGCGCCCTCTCTTGGTGATTGGCAGATAGTCTAAAGTTTCCCATTATCAACCATTGAACGGGAAAGTTTGGAAAACTTCAAGTGACTATGCCAAACTAATTTGATGGGGGAGACAGTTCCAAAGGCTCAGGGCATGTGCATAAAATGCACAATCCCCAGCAGCAGAGTGCACCTCTGAAAACATGCCGAGAGTGTACTGTCTACATAAAGTATTTGTTGGGGGGAGGGGTCATTTTTTAGTGGTGGGGTGGGGCTTTTATTTATTAGCAATAGATGTTTAGTTGGGCAGAAGAATCATAAAGGCAGTGGACACTATTGGTAAATACTCAAAATAATTATTAGCATAAAACATTTCTTGGTGACGAGTAATGGGGAGAGGCTGATGGTATAAAACATTGTGAGAAACAGCTCCCTCTGAAGTGCCATAGTTTTCGAGAAAGAAGTAATTTTCCACGAATTTGATTTCGAGACCTCAGATTTAGAACTTGAGGTCTCGAAATCAACCATCTAAACGCACACAACTTCATGTGACAAGTGTGTTTTCTTCTTTCATTATTATCTCGCAACTTCAATGACCGATTGAGCTCAAATTTTCACTGGTTAGTTATTTTATGCATATATTGAGATACATTAAGTGAGAAGACTGGTCTTTGACTGTTACCAATAGTGTCCACTGTCTTTAACTTATATTGAAGATAATTTTAAGATGATTGAGTAACCTTGATGTTATTACAGTGAGCTTGTGAAGGAGCACAGACAGTTATCTAAACAGCTACGTGATATTGAACATGAGTTACGAGATTGCCAAGCTGCGTCTTACGATCAAGCCAAGGCTAGGGGTAGTCCAGTTACTATGAGACGTAGATCAGGTGGGATGACGACGGGAGAACAAGATATGCATGCTGTCAAACGGACTCAGAAGATTCAAAAGGTAAGATTGGTCCCCATCATCAGAATGAGATATTGCTTAGCATCACAATCACAAAGCTGAACGGCCACTTCAAGGTGAGGGCTAGACTGAACTGGTTTGGGCTATTGGCCCTTGAAATCAACTGATAACAGGGACACGCTCCCGCCTACTCCTTGGGCTGCCCCAATAGTCCGTAAGGATGGAAGCATGGGTATCATCCACTAGGAGCCTGGCTGGTACAGCAAAATGCTCTAACTTCCCAACATTGATTAGTATTTTGTAAAATTTGTATCTGTGATTGTACCTAGGTGTAGCTAATTTAAGATTTAACTTTGTATGGAATTAACCAAATATTTCTCCAAATCCTATGATAGCTAAGAGAGCTTTGGAAGACGGTGGATTCATTCTATGTCACCCAGTCAGCAGAGAGAGATGTAGTGACCTCAGTCTTACAAGAGGTTGAAAATAAATACCGTCTTGACGCAGGAGAGATTAATGTCCAAGTCCCAGAGATGTTGCTTCGAGAATGCCAACAAGAACTCCAGAGGGTAAGAGTAAATGTTTCATTCTCAACAAATTGTCAAATCTGCCTTTTTCTATTTTGATGAGATACTCCAAGGAGAAAGTTTCCATATCTGTTTAGTTTCAATTGGTTGTCAATGAAACAATCGATAAAAACATTTTTCTTGATGCAGGATTTCACAGGAACAGAACACAATAATAAATACTACAATAACAACATTAGGCATGAAGCAAAGACTTGTCATGGCTTGCCCTTACGAATAACAAACAACTTATTCTTGATCCTAATTATGAACTTCAAAGACAAAGCAGACGAGAGTTACAGAGAAAAATGAAGGTAACTTTATTCCATGTTGGTTTTTTTCTTTCCAGCGTAATGTTGGGAATACTTACGAAGGCGGTCAACTTAATCTAGTCACGCTGATCCAGCTCTGGAACCTCTCACTTCATCTCTACTTGGAGAAAATCCATCAAGGTGGGTTCTGGTTAAGACTGGAGGGCTGAATTGAGTTAAGTTTACTGTAAAAAGAGTGAATACATTACACATCAAAACAAATAATAATGGAACTAGAATGTATGTATGCTCTTTAGCAAACCTATGTACATGCATCAGCCAATAGTGCAATCTTCATCAGTTGAACGAGAGGATGTCTTCAGCCGACGCCTTCTCGGGGAAAAATCTTCATCTACACCTTGAACCGTTAACATAAAGAACTGATTTTCAAAATGTACTATTTACTTATCTTTTGTCCTCAGCACCAATGCCAAGATTTGAGGAGTATTCTTCTGAGTTAGTAACTCAAGTTCACACTCATCATGCACACCTTGCCAATACACAGGCTGTTAGGTAAACCACTTTCTTTTACTAAAAGCCGTGATAAGTTACTCTATCACCTAGCTATATGAATATTTATATATTTTTTCTCCACTGTAAAATGCTTGGACTTCTTTTGCAATATTGCAACAACATATAGGAGCAACGTGGTTTTTGGCTTAGCTTGTTACTTGCACATGAATCATAGGTTTAGTATTTTAGTTAAAACTACAATGAGCAGTACAGTGAGTCAGTAAGTGTGTAATGTTTGTTAAAACTGCAACCAAGCCCTATTTCATGGTCGCTACTTGCCCTTGCATTCTTTGCTTTGCCCTACCACAGCCCCATAGGCTTATATGCTTTACAGGTCCATCTAAATGCAGTATTCTTTGGTACAGTCACATGAAATGGTGGCATGGTTGGCTTGTAAGTAAAGCGCAAGCCTCTCACCAAGGTGACCCCCGGTTCGATACCCAGCCAGGGCCATATGTGAGTTGAGTTGTGCGTTGGTTCTCTGCTGTGCCACGAGGGTTTTTCTCCCTCAGGGAAAAATCAAACACTTTCGATCTTGGCTGTGCTCGGTGGTCATAATGGGTTGATTGTGGCTGGCAGCCAAAGGCGCCCTTGCATGCCTGCTTCTCGAATACGTTGTAGCCGTGTCTTTCGCAATTCAGCTCTTAGCTGCGATTAAGGATGATTAGCCCCCTTAAATTATTATTATTTAATATTATGAAATGTACTCTGATTGTTAAAATTTCTTTGATCTACGTTTTACACATAGTCTGAGTGAGACACTGAATCTGCACAACCATTCACTTTAAGCTGAACTGTGTAAACTTCCTTGAGAATTGATAACTATGTATCTTAGTGTGAGGCTCTTTGTCTAGTATCACCATACTCTCTCCTTCCCTGTCTTTGATACTTACAGATCCACATTAATCAATGAATTATTACCAGAGCTGAAGACATCAGTTAGTCAACTTCGTAAGAAAGTCAGCGAAGGGAAAACACCCAGCAGGAAAGATACACTCAAGTCTTTTCAGCTCAGTGTAAGTTACAAACAATTCAATTCCCCTAATCTAATCCTTGCAAATTATGATTGGAAAAGAGTAAACAATTTTGGTTTGTATTAATTGGTTCACCCATACACCGATGTGTGTTAGCACTGTATACTCAGTACTTTCCAAGTCCTGTAAAAAAATATCACAGGTGGGATTGGAACCCACGACCCTTGCAATTCTAGAGCAGTGTCTTACCAACTAGACTACCGAGGTTGGTTTGTTGTTTATTCTTATTGTTGTTATTGAGTTATGAATTATACCCCCTCTCCCTACAAACTACTTGGAGTTCGATAATAAGACATGACATCACAGCAGAAAGATATTCTGTTTTCTTAGCATTCTTAGAATTCTTTGATTTGCCGCATAAAACTCATCGCATAAGACAATGACTTCAAACAAAACAAACTGTACACTAAGAGAGATTTTTCCTAACCGATTCTATCAGATTACCTGTTTGTCAATTCAAAGCCAGAATTTGAAACTTTGCATTGTGGAAGTATAACTAAGAGAGGTTTTGCAGTAACACCATGTGAATAACTCTTTTGAGTAGTGTTGGTTCTACTATTCAAAAGAGATTTTCACATGGTGTTACCGCAAACCTCTCTTCGCAACCCAAAGCTACTTGATATGTTCTTAATCTTTAGGTCTAGACTAACTGCCCCCTACTCCACCCGTCTCATTTGAACCTGCCGCTGTGAGGTCTCAAGATGAAACACCTTCAAGGCTACCTGCTGCAGGATCACTCAAGATAACCTGTTTGATAACCTGTTTGATAACCACTTGATATGTTCTTAGTCTTTAGGTCTAGACTTACTGCCCCCTACTCCACCCGTCTCATTTGAACCTGCTGCTGTGAGGTCTCAAGATGAAACACCTACAAGGCTACCTGCTGCAGAATCTCTCAAGATAAATACATCTACAGGTAGTTATTTTGTTTTTGTCCGAGTCCTTTGTTTTACTTATTTTGGTCAGCACAAATAACATTATCAGTTAAACAACAGTCATGTTTTAAGTATTGTAATACATACAATTTCAATTTTTAAAGCGCAAGTTTTGACGTAATACTATTGTTACTCTGGAATCTTTCACATGCTTTTTAAGAATAGCAGTTGTATTTATTCTGGTTGGGTTATCCTGTTAAAATTAAACCATAAATAACATTGAATTAAATTTGTGATTTTCCCACCAGATACTCCAGAGGCTGTGTCCATGTTAAGTGAAACCATCAATAAAGATGCGCTTAGACACGCTGGACTGATACAAGGAACACCAACAAGCATGCTTGGAGACCTAAGGAAACAGACCAATGGGTGAGACACGCCATGTAGCTATGCGTTTTTTTATCTAGTCCCCTACCATGTAAGGGCAGTTGATCAGCCAGTTAGTCAGGTCAGGTCAGGTCAGTCAGGTCAGGTTGGTCTGGTCGCATGGTCAGGTCAGTTGGCAATGTTGACAATGTCAGGTCACGTCAGTCAGGTCAGTCGGTCAGGTTATGTTAGTTGTTCAAAGCAGGTATAGGTCAGCGGAAATATCTACTTAAAGGCAGTGGCCACTATGGTAATTACTCAAAATAATTATTGCCTTAAAACCTTTCTTGGTGATGTGTAATGGGGAGTGGTTGATGGTATCAAACATTGTGTGAAACGGCTCCCTCTGAAGTGCCATAGTTTTCGAGAAAGAAGTAATTTTCCACGGATTTGATTTTGAGACCTCAGATTTAGAACTTGAGTTCTCGAAATCAACCATCTAAACGCACCAAACTTCGTGTGGCAATGGTGTTTTTTCTTTCATTATTATCTCGCAAGTTCGATGACCGATTGAGCTCAAATTTTCACAGGTTTGTTATTATTTTTATGCCTATGCTGAGATGTACCAACTGTGAAAGCTAGACTTTGACAATTACCAGTAGTGTCCACTGCCTTTAACAACTTTCTGCTTTCTGCGAGAACTTTAGTAATATGTTGTTCGTGTATCATTGTATTTTGGCTAGTAACCTTATACTGAATGTTTGTTATTACAGCCCATCCAAGCTACCCATCCCAATAGGAACAACATACCCAGAGACCACCCACCACCGCAAGAGAGTTAAATCAGCACCATCTAAAGTGGTACCCACATCAACCCATTCAGCACTACATACCCCATTCAGGCACCTAGGTACCCAAGCAACTAATGCCACCCAGATCAATGGTACTGCATCCCATAAGAAGGGTGTGAGAGTGGGTAAGATGGAGCGAGATGTGACCCAGGGGTACAAGACACAACCCAGGAAGGGGGCTGAGAGTAGAGTCAGTAGAGGAATGACGGATCATAGGAAAGAGGACTTGAAAGAGGAGAAACCATGGAGACGAAAGAAAACATCCAAAACAAAGGTTTGATGCCCTAATTGAAATATGTGGGAGTAATTCAATTCATTAGATCAGAAATTTGTTCAGTCAAATTAATTTGTACGGCCTGAGTGCTTAAAATGTTGTAATATTTTGGTAACTAGCACAAATTAAAAAAAATACTTTTTACAAAAAAGTTCCATTTTTAAGAACATAAACACAAATATGTCAGTTATTTAGGGTTACATTTTTGAAGAAATGTGCAGCCATTATGGAATTTTACAGGTTAGATGTGTGATATGCCTTTTGGAAACTTAAGAATTTGAATGAATTCTTTTAAAAAAAGTAATAGCTGTGACCCTAAAGTTGTACTGCATTTACTCTGCCTTGAAGCCAACAATTCTAACTGAGTTTATTATTGATCAACTCTTTGACTCATCAGATATCACGTCATGATGAAACATCCCAATCTCTATCATCACATACACCAGTAGCTTCTGCAATAAAGAGAGATGTCATGTCAAGCGCCTTGAGGTCTAAGACTACACCTAGAGCTCATCAATTACTCGTGGATCAGGTCAGAGGTCATCCATATTTTAGTTTTATTTTCAACTTTCAATCTTATAAGCAGAAAATCTCTCTTTTATTATTACACAGGGGATAAGGAGTTATAAGCTGGACAAGTTTGTTAATTATTCAAAATATACATTAACATTAAAACTGACTTAGTAACGAGCAACTAAGAGCTGTTGATAGTATAAAACATTGTGAGAAACAACTCCCTCTGAAGTAACATAGTTTTGGAGAAAGAGGTAATTTCTCACTAAAATATTTGAATCTAAAAATACTTCAAGCCTGTGAAGTCTTTCTCAGGCATCTGAAAGCACACAGACTTTTGCAACAAGGGTGTGTTTTCTTTGGTTATTTTCTTGCAACTTAGACGACCAATCAAGACCAAATTTTCACAGATTTGTTATTTTATGCATATGTTGAGATACACCAAGTCAGAATACTGGTCTTTGACAATTACTTAGCGTGTGACTGTCCACTGTCCATTGCCTTTAAGACAGATGGTCTTAAAGAATGGTTTTGTTCTTCATCCTTTTCTTCTTGCTTTGACAAATAGATTGCTGATGCAGTGACGGATGGAGGGAATATAACACCAGACTTCTTGGAAATGTTAAGGACTCAATCAAAAGAGAACACTCCTCTAGATTTGGCTCTTCAGGATCCTGTGGCAGGATTAGGTGAGTCAAGTTTCATATAGTAGACTATAACGGCTTGAAAAATCTCAAGCATGAGAGAAAGTATAGTTTGAGTACAGGTTTTGTTGAAGATGAATTTAATATTGTTAGAAAGAAATATGAAATGCAAGCTACAAACAAAAAATAGAGTATTTTTGTTTGTCATCGCCTGTTTATGGGGACATGAAAGGGCTAATATTATATATATATTTGTACTTCAGATCAAGAGGCTTTTATCAGCAAAGATAAGTTGGCGAGAACTCCTGTTTTAGATGAGAGTACACTTGGCACCCCAAGGTCATTGGATACCCCTCAAGACAGGCTCCCTAAAACACTCTTTGATTCAGACTCAAGCCCTGATGTCCCTACAAGCCAGAGGAGAGAACCTATGGGTGCTACAGATACACACGAGTCCCAAGAACGAAGCCTTGAGGGACACAGCGTACACATTGGTAATCTTCTTGACCTGGGGTCACCTGAGACCCAAGGAGAGACGTCGTTCCTGCCATCAAATCGTCTCCAGAACCATCTTCTTGATCTTGATATTGGAGTGTCACCAGCTCATGAATTTGATTCCCCGTTGCTTGTAAGGAGGCCAGAACTCTCTGAGGATCTTGAGCTAACCCTAGCTGAAGTATTCCAGACAAGGACACCTCAGTTATCAACACGAGCAAAGACGAGGATTGCGGCTCACAAGCAGAAGGAACCACTTCCAAGTTTCAAAGAGGACGATGACATGACTTCATCCACACATGGAACTCCACTAACACTTCACAGAGACACTGATATTATTGAAGGGCTAACCCCAAATTTAGATGTGATACGTCAAGATAGGATTAAGAGGCAGAAACAGACAAGAACTCAGCAACCACAGGCTCCGGATCCAACGCCCTCAGCTGAATTGAGTAGCAGTAAGGTTCGGCAAGTAAGTGGTGGCTCACAAAAGAGTGTAACTTTCTCTGATCATGTTGACCAGCAGAGCTTTAATATCAGTGACTTTAGCCCTGACCGGTCAAACGTTGATATGACGCCACCGAATGACCAGGAATCAGTTGATGACCCTTATGTCCAGGCAGGACAGCCAAGGCCGAGTGGCTACTCAATCCTTGGAATGGCCAACAATGGATCAATTGAAGAACACCGAAGCCCAGAGAAAGCTACCAACACATTCCTGAGTGAAGTTTATCTTGCACACTCCCCTCCCCCACAGGACAGACCCAGTGAAGGACTCTATGCAAGCCCTTTACAATCTGATCTTCTGTCAGATTCTGACCTAGGTCAGGATTATTCCATGAACCTCTCCAAGGCCATGGATGATCTCCTGGTTTCTATTTCTCCCGACATCACTCCTTCTAGGACCCCAAAGCTCAATGCGAGACACTCCTCAAACTGGATGCAACAGCAGAGAAACTCTGTGACTCCACACAGGGATAAGAATAGTTCCTTGGTCGAACCTTCTTTGAATCAGACAGATGATTTCATCAAGATGACATCTGGAACTTCACCGCTGCTACAGGAATTGTCCAATTTACATCTGTCTAGAGTGTCTGGTACCCAGTCCTCTTTCACATCAAATCGGTATACACCTGATACCTCAATGAACTTTGGTCTGCTAGGTGAGTATTTTTGTTGTTGATTTGTTTGAAGAGGGAATGATAATGTGCATACCCAAACTACGACTCCTCATCAATTCCTAAAATCAGTCTTTCTAAAGCCGATAGAGTACCATGTGAAACAGTGCATGTTACTAAAAAAAAGTTACTTTACAATTCCAACACTAGACTTTGTCAGTTCTGTAATTTAATTTGGAAATCTGTTTAGAAAGCTGTAGATATTTTGAACTGTAAGAGGCTCAGTTGTCCCCTTGATGTGCTTCTTAAAGCCATTGGACCCTTTCGGTACAGAAAAAAAAAAAAAGGTCACAGATTCACAAATAACTTACAGGGTTTACAGAAGGTAATGGTGAAAGACTTCTCTTGAAATATTATTCCATGAAATGCTTTACTTTTTGAGAAAACAGTAAAACAATATCAATTCTCGTTAACGAGAATTACGGATTTATTTTAAACACATGTCATGACACGGCGAAACGCGCGGATACAAGGGTGGGTTTTCCCGTTATTTTCTCCCGACTCCGATGACCGATTGAGCCCAAATTTTCACTGGTTTGTTATTTGATATAGAAGTTGTGATACACGAAGTGTGGGCCTTGGACAATACTGTTTACCGAAAGGGTCCAATGGCTTTAAGCATTAATAGCAATCATGAGACAGTTTGATCGATTTAAAAAATGTTTTCTTTCTTGTCTCAAATACAGATGAAGATGATTCTATTTTGCTTCCAACCTCGCCAGCTCTTGGTCAAGGAATCCTAGTAGATATTGATTCTCCTTCAATGTAGCTACGACAGGAGGGGTCAATCAATCAATCACATCACATCTATATTGGAGCTGCCTCCAACCTCAACAGCTCTAAGTCAGGGGAATCCTAGTAGACATTGGTTCTCCTTCAATGTTGCTACGACTGGAGGGGTCGATTAATCCCATCTATTGGAGCTTTATTCAACCAATCTCATTCTGGTAAAGATGTTGATCTGGCAATTGCTCATTCTCATTCGGATTCACCTTTGACCTCTGTTGGTGTCACACTTGATTACATTGTTATAGTTACACCACTCCCTAGTGAATCAATTCAACTTTGGGAGTTTGATAACATTTGATTGTCTATATCATGTGATACCACTCTATAGAGATGTCATCATTTCTTGGGAGCTAAGGAGATAGTCATCATTTGGCATTTGTATTGGCGTCTTGTGTAGATGTTTCAAGACATATCAACTGTTTTATAATTGCACATACACTAAATATACAAAAGCATGTAAGTAGCTGCAGTTAATAACAATTAATTCTATGCAACTTTGACACCAAAAAGTTACACGAGTCGGTATGTTTGAAGCAAGTTATTTCGACTTGACTTTATTCATATCAGTATTTCAATTGAAAGCGTTTTATGTGATCACCTTCACACTTATTTTAATTTGTCAATATTTTATTAGATTTGTGGTGAGTTTGTGTATGCATGCAATGCATTGTTTTAATAATAAGTGCCTTATGACAAATCTACACAGAGTTAATATGCGACTATAGAATATGAGAGTGCAAATCTGTACATATTTTTTTGTAAAATAACGTACATGAACACATAATCCGTTTGGTGCTTGTGAGTTTGTTAGTGAGCTTGAGTTCATTTAGTTTTTAAGCAGGCATTTAATTTCAATACTGCTCTTTTTTTCTATGTAGTCACAAAAAATGCCCAAACTTGGTAATGAATTTGGATATTTAGTTGCATCAGCTGCAGTAATATAAGCAATTTATTTATCCTCAGCAAAATAGTTATGTAAACGCTCGGACCAAAATAATTTCACAAAGCTACTTAGCAGTAAATTATTGCTTTACACTTTAATTTCAGCAAAGTAAGGCTATAGGTAAGATCTGTTAAGTTTATCAAACGTAATGCCTAACAGTTGTATGTGCGACAAAGTAGATTTTAGCAGCTCCATGAGCCATTGTTTTGTTGATATGGTGGACGCAATTCTATGACCTTACGAGGTTTTTCTTATACACACATAAACCAAACAGCGCACCTGTAGTGTCCATCATATCTCAAAAAGGTTACTGATTTAGTGTTGAATCGTAGAGGAAAGACTTCTCCCCCATGGTTAAATACAACTGCTGAAAAAGTGCAGCTAAAAATTAAATTGTATTGGATTGGAAGTGCAGGGTATTTTTGAATTACCATTTGTTAAAAAAAAACTTGTAGGTTCTCAAAAACAAAACAAACTTAGGAAAGAGACATCTTGTTTTCAGAGTTTCTGATAACTAGGAAATGTTTAATTATTTCAACAACTTTGAATGTGTCTAGCTGAAAACCACAGAATTATTCCATATTTTCTTTTCTCCAGAGTAGTAGATTAACTTTGTACTTCTCAGTCGAGTGTAAAATAATTTAATAAGTGTGGATTGATTTAATATAGTATGGCCAAACTGAAAACTGAATTTGAAATAAATGAATTTTTATGCTTGCATTAAGTTTGTAAATGATAACAGATGACTTTGTTTCAAATTGTTTCAAATTTCTATAATCCATTCTGGAATTAAGACGGTTTCCATGTTTGTTTTCTTGTCATTTAATAAAGTAACCATTGGGCAGTAATTGCCATGGTAACGGTGCTAAGCAACCATAATGAAGCAGTCCTCCCATTGGCTGAATTACATAAATCTCCTTCACAACAAGAGATGCAGGCACCAGTACCAAAGGTCAACCAGCAACCAGCCTCACATTTAGGTACACATTTACGATCCATGAAATACTTCTCATCCATCACGTACGATTTCTTGGTCTGTGAATCAAAACCGATAATTATTTAATTCCTCCCCCAAAAAGATCAATGTATTCCATCTCCAAAACAACTACAAGTTATGATTGTTCACAATCTCCTGTCGCACGTGTTAAAGACAGTGGACACTATTGGTAATTGTCAAAGACTAGTCTTCACAGTTGGTGTATCTCAACATATGCATAAAATAACAAACCTGTGAAAATTTGAGCTCAATCGGTCGTCGAATTTGCGAGATAATGAAAGAAAAAAAAACCCTTGTGTCATGATGTTGTGTGCTTTCTGATGCTTGATTTCGAGACCTCAAGTTTAGATCTCGAAATTTAACTTGAGGTCTCGAAATCAAATGCATGGAAAATTACTTTTTTGTCAAAAACTACGTCACTTCAGAGGGAGCTGTTTCTCAGAATGTTGGTTACTATCAACCTCTCCCCATTACTCGTAATAAAGAAAGGTTTTATGATGATAATTATTTTGAGTAATTACCAAAATAGCGTCCACTGCCTTTAAATGAAAAGAGGTCTAAAAAATCTAAGCAAAACTTTGAAACGTTACTGGAACCAAAAAGGAATCCAATAGCAAAGATAAGTTTTATTGTGGATATAATATTGGGTGTTATTTTGTTTATTGAGTGAATTAACAGAAGGGTTCACCCTACCATGCATATGCCTTCACATACAGCTGTGGGTGGTGTATTAACTGATAAATCTAACATCTCGCCGCAGTATTCAAGGTCTGCTACCAAGTCGCAGTCGGAGCCACAGTTTGGCGGTCTGGCCAATACACCATTACAGGAATAACACTCGGTCTCTGAGATTACAATCATGAAGTTCAATAAGTTTTAGCAAGAATATTAAAATATCAAGCTTATTCTACTTTGAAATTAATATAAGTTTTCATCAACTGTGACTTTGTAAACCAATTAATCAATCGACCAAATCAAAAAGTAACCTTACGTTTCGCGTCAGTTGCCGAAGCAAGGCACAAGACAAGGCCTAGAAGTAGCAACACCATCTCGAGAGCACACCCGGCCTTCTTGGAAAACAAAGGAAGATATAGACGGACAAAGTTAAGTCAAAACAACTTGAAGTTGCAGATGAACACACCGTAACATCAATAGTACAAAACAGTTTATAAAGAATCATCCACTTATTTAAAACCTCACCTGAGTTTGCCTTGAGAGCCTACTGTATTTTTACCGCACGGCACGGCAAACCCGTTATTTAATTTGAACAACGTTGTTGCAAACTTCCTAAATCCCCATAGTATTATTTTTGTGTATTATGTGGGGTTTTTATTTAGTGCGCGCGACACAAAATCGTTCCGTGCGCGTTGAGAGCATTTGAGAGCAACAGACTTTCGGCCTTAGTTTTACCACGTGTGCGCTTGCGTGTCTTGCACGCGATTCAGTCCAGACGCACAAACTGCCACACCCGGAAATGGCGCGCGCTCCTCTGGTAATTCACCTGCAAAATATCACAGAGATTATGGGTAGAAGATCGTACCAAACTCTACGCGACAAAGTATTACATTCCAACATACGGCAACGATCTTCACTAGATCTAAGACATCATAGAAAAGATCAAGGAACCTAAATGGAGATAGGCGAGACATATTATATCAAAAAGATGGCAACAGGTGGACCAAGAGACTAAACTGAATGACAACGAAATGGAAACAGAAGAAGAGGAAAACCGAAGAGAAGATGTAGAGATGAAATCTAAACTAAACACAACATGGAGCTAACAAGAAAAAGTAGAGAATGGTAATTGTTTGATGATGAATGTCATTGGTGTAAAATTGAGGAAACATATTGCTGGGTTTTTTTATTGGGGGGGGGGGGGTGGGGGGAATCACTTTTGAAACATCTGCATTCACAGAGAAGTCTTGGAAGATGTAAAATTGTCACTTTATTTAAATCAAAAGTACTGCCAAGAAGATACATCAATACATAACTTGTAAAAGACAAACGGATGTTAAAAAAGCCAGGTCGCGTTGGAAACGCCATTTTATTTATTAACAGTCTCGGATTGTACAAGTAACTTAAAACAATTAAGATTTTAAAATTGACCACGATTATAAAGACTCTCGCTTCACACTATACAAGTGTAATAGTTGTTACATAATCCTGGTGAAAATTTGAACAAACCTTTTTTGTACAACTTTTGAAAACTTGGTACAACAAACTTTTGACCCAAACAAAATTAGCTGAGCACAATTTCATCAAGTGGTGAGCAGAACATTGCGCTTAGCATATTTGTCTGCTCATAAAAAAAATGCAGGCAATTGGCTTAATAATAACTTTATGAAAGTGGTCCCTTCTAATCACATCATTATGCTAGCTAAAAGAAAACACAATGTAATGTTCGTTCAGAAAAATGTGTGACATACAACTTTTGTGAATGGAGACAAATCAGATACTATAGTGCTTAACAATTCTACGAAACTAGTCTTATGGCTCATAATAAACAACAAATGTTAAAAACTGTTTATTTAATCAATAAAAGTTCACAGTTAGTAAAAAGTTTTCGTGAAAACAAGGTGGGAACTGCTTCCACTTGCAAAAAAAAGTTATGAAGTGACATTCCGTCATGTCTTTTCTCATAAAAACAAAAACAGACACTTCCTGCCAATTCTCAAAACTTGGTTAATTTGCTCATCAAAGAGATAAGAATAAGACCATTTTTTCAAATGTCACTTAGTTGGGGTCATTTAGGCAAGTCTTTCTCAACATATAGAATACTTAAAACATCACATGAACACATAGATATCGTGGCTAATGTTTTGGTTGTCTTCACTTAAATTGCCATTTTACCAGAATACAAGAAATGCAAAATAAATGCATGGCTTCACATTTTATTCTGAATTTAAGAATCTACAAGCTTGAACTTGAAGAATTGTCATGAAAACAGTGAACCATTTTACATAGTTACGGGTGATGGTTACTGCATTATTACACAAATAATCTTGGCAGCAATAATAACAATGGCTAGCTAGCTGTTCATCTTTAACACATCCATCTTGACATTGAGGGGCGCAACCTCTGACGATAGTTATCTTCTGTTCAATCATGTAGATTATTACTTTCTTTAAGAGAAGAAGAAGAAGAAAAAGACACTGGGTTAAACAATTATGATATATTGTACATATGTTTCATTTCTATTTTATTGGTTTTTTTTTTAACAAAGTGGCATTTGACCCTTAGGCTTTTGGATTCTGGAACTTGTCAATTCTCATGGGACACATTGTCTAGTGTTCGATCGGTTCTTTCAACTTCATCACATCCACAAACACAAGCAAAATCATATTTGTGTTGTGTACATTCTGTTATAAACTTATCGTCATCATGGAGGAAGCAGTTGCGATATTATTATTTGTTCTGGGTTAAACAATTATGATATATTGTACATGTTTCATTTCTATTTTATTGGTTTTTTTTAACAAAGTGGCATTTGACCCTTAGGCTTTTGGATTCGGGAACTTGTCAACTCTCATGGGACACAGATAAGTCTCTATCAGTTTCAGTTTCAGCAAAAAGTACCTCTGTCAGTTCAATCAGTAAAAGAGTGTTAGATAGAGGAGTGCCTGGGTGTCTTTTGGACACCATAATTTTCAATTCGGACACCCTGTTTTATCTGTCATTGACATGTAAATATACTATTGTAAGTGAACGATTTGAAAACCCCTTTTTTTATTTCTATCACATTTTGACCCTTGTATTTTGTAGTTGTACAAAATCCTGGCTAAACCAGAGCCACTCTGGGACTAGTGGTTTGTTAAAGATTTTGTATTTCTTCATCTAAATCTTCTGGAGACAAGCACAAATGTAAAGAAAATGAATCCTTAGGCCTATACTAGTTTGTATGATTTTATTTATTTATGACACATTGATTGATGAACTTACAGCACAAACGGTCTGGTTGGTACAAGTTGTTGTGTTAATGATGTCATCATGATATAATGTATTCCCACAATTATTATTTGCATCTCCCAGAGTTCCTTCACATTGGTAGCACTCAATATCTAGAAAACAAACACAGAAAGAAATGCTTAAGTTTTAGTCTATTGCAAAACAGTATTAAAAGAGAGAGTTTTTTTTACCCCCACCTGCCCCTGCCAGAAACGTCAAGACCAAACTGGAACTATTTTCTTAGCCCACACTCCCACAAAAGAGATTTAATTTTACCCGCAAGCTAGTATTCATTTAGTTAAAGCCATTAGACCCTTTCGGTAAACAGTATTGTTCAAGGCTCACACTCCGTGTATCACAACTTATATATAAAATAACAAATCTGTAAAAATTTAGGCTCAATCAGTCATCGGAGTCGGGAGAAAATAACGAGAAAACCCACCCTTGTATCTGCGCGTTTCGCCATGTCATGACATGTGTTTAAAATAAATCTGTAATTCTCGCTAACGAGAATTGATATTGTTTTACTGTTTCTCAAAAAGTAAAGCATTTTATGAAATAATATTTAAAGAGAAGTCTTTCAGTTTCACCACTACCTTCTGTAAACCCTGTAAGTGTAAAATAAAAGTTCACAGATTTACAAATACGAACTTACACTGTAAGTTCGTACTTGTAAATCTGTGAACTTTTAATTTTTTGTCTGTACCGAAAGGGTCCAATGGCTTTAATTCGTAATATTCACACCATATGCAAAACAATGATTAACCACTTTGGAAATACCAGAAGGCAGTGTTTTACGTACCTGAGTCTGAGACAGTGGCATTCGGATTGATGGTTGCTGTTGTGTGAACTAGTGAAGTTGCCGACCAAACCAACAATCCGATGAAAAGGGAAAAGCCTACGTTCAACATTCTCGCCTTTAGTTTTATCCTTTGAAAGTCCTCACAATAAAGTTGTTTCTTCTCGATGTCGATGAAGGAAGGATCCGTTAAAGAAGCTTATTGATAAGTGTTTCAAATCTAACGAAGTTGTAAAAACAAGAAGTTTTCCTGACAGTTCTTATCACACGTCCTCCCTCGCAGCACAAAAAGTTTCAACTCAAATAATTTAGCATGAAAGCTTCAACAGAGGGCGCTACAGTTTTCGTCAGTAAAGTATCCAACAATAAACAGCCGTAGTTTTATTTACAAACAACAGTCGTCGCGAACAGTCTCGCTCTGCAGATGAGAGAGAGGTCAACATGGCAGACGAAAATCAGTTAGATTTGTCATCTTCGGCAAGTTCAAGTCAGACTTCTGATCAAAAGTAAGTCAAATGTGTTATTCTGTGTGTGTTCCGTTCTATGCATTGTAGCTGTGTAATTTATAAAGTATGTCTAGTGTTCGATCGGTTCATTCAACTTCATCACATGATGAGGCACACATAATAATTTTTAATGACATATCCACAAGCAAAATCAATTTTGTGTTGTGTACATTTTGTTATTGACCAGTTGCGATATTATTTATTTATTTGTTCTTTCAGTAGTGTAGGCATGGTTTGGTAGGCATAGCTAGCTAGTAGGGAAAAGTGTCCGTATGGCGCCACCACTTTTTTTATTAGGTATGAAATAATATCTTTTTTTTACTTGCACTTTGTCTAGCACCAGTTGAGTTCCAGTTGTTTTGTCTTCATCACCTTCTGTTTCTTCAGTTTTGTTTTTGTTAGTTAGCACTTTTGTGTCCGATCTGCACTGCATCAACAATCAAGCACCCCTGGCCTTACGTCCTCACTTGAGGATTCTGCTGAGTATCGACGTAAACTTATAGTATCTAATTTACATTCAAATTGAGGCTCAGACAATGAGGAGATATCCCTTTTGTAAAAATGAGTGAAAAAGTGGTGACGCCATACAGAAAGTTATCCGCTAGTAGCCTAGAGTAGTACTACTATATAGACATGTGTAGTTGGGATCCCCTTACCCTTGCTTGGCCTCATAACATTTCTTCCCGCTGTGAACCTTCGGCAAACAGCATGCAAGGAGGGTTCTGATCTTCACAAACTTGCTACCTACCTACGATTGTACGATACGAGTTCGACACAGTTATGGCAGGATGACAAACAATGAAATATTGCAAAATGTTTGTCGTACAAAACTGTTCTTACTATTTATTGTGTTCCACTTTTCAATAGGTTAAATATGCAACAAGAAGACAAACCTGCCAACAAATGTGACTTCAATGACAGGCCAAATATTGTTGAAATGAGAGGTAAGGTTTTTGAAGATTAAACTTGGAGTTGTTATGGTAAATAGTTGCAATTTTCAGAATTTTTTTTTGATTGAGTTATGATTAAAACGACCATCAGGCAAAGATTCCAAATCTGACTACTATCTTTTCACTCACAAGTCATAGGGGCCTATTTACCCAATTCACCTGACGCCATCATCAGAATAATCTTGGAACCGCCATACTGGTGGGCAATGTAACTGTGCGTTATTAGTAGGCCCTAAAGTACGCATTTTAGGCGGCACGGCATTTACGTGTAATTTTATTGACCACCAAAATGGTAAGGCACAGTCAGCCCGTGTAACATGCGTGCAAGGGGTCAATAGGCCTACCATTGAGAAAGAGGCCTATAGACCTTATGCATTGACGTCATCCAATCGCCATCTTTGAGGTCAAACGGTGACGAAACAATCGAAACACACATAGATTGGCCAATGAACAACCTCCTTTTGACCTCGAGGCGAGGGCGCCGTACTGAAATGACGTCATGTGCATAAGGTCTATAGGTCTACATTGTTACCCAATCTTAATTACAATGACCCCTTGTACTGTGAGAATGACAATGGTGTTGAAAAAAAGAGCTGTATGCATCGTTATATAATGTACCACACCAGCTCTCATGAATGTCTAATGCTTACCAGCTTATTTCTGTATGTTTCATCAGGAATGAAATTAAAACTTTACTTTATTCTTTACTGAATTTGTATTTTTGTTTCCTTTTTTCAGAGGCTCAAGGTATCAAGTACAACTGGGTCGATATCACCGAGGAATTCACTGAAGCAGCATCTCAACTTGAGATGGGGGAACTCTTACATGATGCAAAGTAATGTACCCAGTTATTGGTACCCAGAAACCCATATCCCAGTAGGGGATTAGGGTGAGGGTGGCTAGAGAGGAATTCACTGAAGCATCATCTCAACTTGAGATGGGGGAACTCTTACATGATGTACCCAGTTATTTGTACCCAGAAACCCATATCCCAGTTATTGGTACCCAGAAACCCATATCCCAGTAGGAGCTTAGGGTGAGGGTGGCTAGAGAGGAATTCACTGAAGCATCATCTCAACTTGAGATGGGGGAACTCTTACATGATGCAAAGTAATGTACCCAGTTATTGGTTCCCAGAAACCCATATCCCAGTTATTGGTACCCAGAAACCCATATCCCAGTAGGAGCTTAGGGTGAGGGTGGGTAGAGAGGAGTTTGCTAAGCAGCATCTCAACTTGAGATGGGGGAACTCTTACATGATGCAAAGTAATGTACCCAGTTATTGGTACCCAGAAACCCATATCCCAGTTGGAGCTTAGGGTGAGGGTGGGTAGAGAGTATTTTGCAGTATTTCAAGTTGAGCCAGAGGAGGAATGGTTGTTTGATCGGAATGTCTGGGATTGGGATTACATCCCTTCTCACCTAGCATGTAGAAACTATAGTTTTTTCTTTCTTTCTCTACCCTAGCTTTGGTTTATTTGAGGCAATGTCCGCCATTGAGATGATGGACCCTAAGATGGATGCCGGAATGATGTGCAACCAAACTGGACGTCAAGTCATGGGTATGGAGCAGTCAATTCAACACAGAGGACTCAAGATTAAAGACTTGTCTCCGGATGAGGTCATTGGGATCATCGATAACACTCTTGCTTGTATTGTAAGTATCTCTTAGCAAGTCTCAAGATGGTATGGGAGTGGGTAAGAGATGGAACAGTCGCCAAACAATGAGTTAGGACCAAAGAGGACTTGGTACCTCAAGAGATTATTGATAGCACTCTAGCTTGTCTTGTAAGTATCTCTTAGCAAGTCTCAAGATGGTATGGGAGTGGGTAAGAGATGGAACAGTCGCCAAACACTGAGTTAGGACCAAAGAGGACTTGGTACCTTAAGAGATTATTGTCAACACTCTAGCTTGTCTTGTAAGTATCTCTTAGGCTCAAGATGGTAGGGGTCAGGGAGTGGGTAAGGGATGAAACAGTCGCCTCGCACAGAGTAAGGAACAAAGTCGAGCTATTTGGTATACAGGCGTTAAACTCTCAGATTCTTATGTTGAAAGTACCATTTTGTTTCTACAAATTAGCTAAACTTAAACTGTTCAAAGTTTGCAAAGATCTGTTTGATCAATTTGGTTTGAAAAGAATGGATTGGACGGAAAAAATTAGGTGAGGGGGCTGGGATTGAGTTGGGATCGAGTGGGGTGGCAGTTGTGTCTTAATTAATCTGAAGAAAATCTGTTTAACTATGTAGTTAATTGAATTGGTGATTAGAAGTGCTATAGTGTTGTATTTGTTCTTACTCTGAAACCTTATTGCGTTCAACTGTTTCTGTTTCAGGCTACATGGTTAGAAGGTCATTCTCTTGCCCAGACAGTCTTCACCAATCTCTACACTCATAATCCTGATCTTATAGAGGATCGATGTACTAGAGCTTTCACATTAGCCGCTCTCAAAATAGTAGATATCATCAAAGATAAAGTAGTCAGAGCTTCGGTGTTTGAAGAGGTAAGACCAGCGGCCGATTTCACGAAACGCTAAGATTAATCCTAACTCAAGTTAGGACGAGTAACCCGTCCTAACTTAGGATGGGTTTAATACGTTCTACGTATTTGAATACGGAATGAACCCGTCCTAGCTCCTAAGATTAATCCTAAGTTAGGAAGAGTTTGGTGAAATCGACGGCAGGGCTCATCAGCCAAACCTTCCAGGGTCTAGGAGGGAGAATGTGTTTGTTATAACACATCTGAATATGGGTTGAAGTTTGAAATTTCCCCGAAAGTAAATCTCCTATCTATTGATGGGCACTTTGAACTGTGAATAGAATTTGACGTACCCACAAGGGTTTTTATTACAGGGCTAAAATTACCCTTTAGTAGGGTTGTGGATATGGGGTTGGACATTCACCATCAGAGATTATGGGTATGGGGTTGGAATTGCCCACTTGGGTTTTTGACATACCCATAGCGTCAAGCAGAGTGTAATGAATACTAATATTATCAGACTCAATCTCACAGTGATTCCCTTTTTACAGATTGCGATTTTACAATTCTCTCTCCCGAGAACCTTTTCACTGACACCTTTAAGTTATTTAATTTATGTCAGTCAATCTGTGCTAGGATTAATCTAACCTTATGTGAATTTTGACAGGAGGATTTTCAGTCCATGACGTATGGGTTTAAGCTCGCTCATAATGTGACAGATCTAAGAGTAGCTGGAATGCTGAGAGAAGTAGAGGAAGAATTCAACAGAAGGATTAAGGTCAGTTCAAGAAAAATATTGAACAGTTATCTGAATATATTGATATATGATCTTGGACCGGTAGTAACCACATAATTATCAACATATTCCCAAATTCTTCTTAAACTCCTGTAATGTCTGACAGTAATGAGACACTGTGTAACTATGGCAATGTCAGTTTTTAAAGACAGTGACAAAGTTGATATTCTCTTGTGTTTCTCAGAGTACGAGAAGCAGACAAGGAGAGGTGAGAGAGCCAGCAACTGAGCAAGAGGTAAGAGTGAAATAACTTTATAAAATGACTTCTTTGGTTTGGGCCATTTCAAGAAAATAAAGTTACAGTTCATTTATTTATTTATTATTACTGGTTTATTAAAAATGCAAACATGGCGGCCAAAAAGCAGAATTGCGGATGCATATACACAAAGAGTAAAAATACAACAATTATTACTAACAGTCTACCGTAAAACTACCGTAGTGAAGAAGTTGTTTCTGTCGTAGTCCAGGAGTGGATTTCAGCCGTTAAGACTAGACTTAGTTAGGTCGAGTTACCTAACTTCAGACTAGCCTTAAGTTTCTAATAACTTCTAGTTCCTAAATAAGGACTGTCTTTGTTTAACTGACCTAGGGATATTTATTGTACTTGTACTTTCAAATAAAGTACTAAATAATAATATGTTTATCAACTTTATTTGTTTGAATTTGATTGCAGCATGAGCAGTGTGTTGCCGTTCAGTGTCGAATAAAGTTCATCAGAATGTTTTACACGGCACTCTTGGCATTAAATAAGAAAGAGGTAAGTTCAAGATCCAATCAATACAAGGACAATGAGAGTTGATATTGTTTATAAACAAACTTGTGATTGATAGTAATTTGGAAGCTACTCTCTGCTTGTTCTATGCAATGTTCAAAAGACCAAACTTCTAGGCCATGTGTTCATAATTCATTGTGGCTATGTCAAATAAAGACAGTGGACACTATTGGTAATTGTCAAAGACTAGCATTCACAGTTGGTGTATCTCACACTGTGCATAAAATAATGAACCTGTGAAAATTTGAGCTCAATCGTACATCGAACTTGCCAGATAATAATGAAAGAAAAAAACACCCATGTTACACGAAGTTGTGTGCGTTTAGATGGTTGATTTCGAGACCTCAAGTTCTAAATCTGAGGTCTCAAAATCAAATTCGTGGAAAATTACTTCTTTCTCACAAACTATAGCACTTCATAGGGAGCCGTTTTTCACAATGTTGTATACCATCAACCTCTCCCCATTACTCATCACCAAGAAAGGTTTTATGCTAAAAAAAATGTTTGAGTAATTACCAATAGTGTCCACTGCCTTTAAGTTGCTGCTTCCTAAAACAGTAATAAAAAGCCAACTTCAACAGATCTAGCCCTTATTCACTCAAGTCCGACATTGCTAAAGAGCTACGTTGTGATTTCATCTTTGTTCGACTTTTGACCTTTGTTTTGACCTAGGTCAAGCAGGGTGTAGAGGAGGCAAGAAAGCTTCTAATCCAAGCCGGTGATCTCCTTCCTATAATCAAGAAATCTATTCATCTAGGAATTCAACCCACTAAGTCGGACAGCCAAGGGGATCAAGAAAAAGCATCAGGTATTCTATACAAACAGTTTTATGTTTTATGCTCAACTTCAATGATAACAACGGTTAACAAAACTTGAGTTACTTTTTTAACTATTTGTACTTGTCAAAGACTAGTCTTCACAGTTGGTGTATGCATTATTTACATGTATTCTTTACAAACAGTTTTATGTTTTATGCTCAACTTCAATGATAACAACGGTTTACAAAACTTGAGTTACTTTTGTTTTTCTTATAATTTGTTTTACAATTGTAACTTCTTGTAGATTTACCATTAATCATGGGTTTTGAGCCGCTTGTCAACCAGAGATTACTTCCTCCAACCTTCCCTCGATACTCCAAGATTATCGATCGTCCAGCTGCAGTCAAATACTTTGAAGGTCTCATAGTTCGATTAAAATCTGTTTGTGAAGTCACAAATCTCAGCGCCTTCCATGCTATTATGGTAAGAATGTTCTCAAATATTAAGAGTAGATTCATGAAAATCAAATTCTTTGTTATGTTTGTTTGTCCTTCACACTTCATCAAGTCAAATAATACTATCACACCATGCCATAAACACGGAGGCAAACCCCTTCTCTTTACGATAAAAGCACTTGATTCTTTTACGAGCATAACACAACACACAGGACCTACAGCTTTACGTCCTTTGCAAAGGACGAAGCATCATGGTTAAGTGTCTTGCTCAAGGACAAAACTGAGATGTGAACCCACACTCTACTGATCAGAAACACAAGAGCTCAAGTCAAGTGAGCTAGACTGCTCTACCTCAGAATGCCACATATATCAATCAACTAATTATACTTGTGTTGTTTTTTAGTATTTTGCTCCGTGCAGAAAATTGGCTCAGAAAATGAATCCCTCTTCATGATCCACAGCAGTCAATCATGTGATGTGATATTTTCACCCAACTCTTGAGATGTATCTTTCATTTATCACTTTCTTATTTCTGATTGACATTCTTGTCTAATGTTTCTTTCATTATTTTTTATTTATTTCAGGATATGATTGGTGAATTCAGTAAACATTGTCCCTGTGTCTTATCTCGTTCCATTCTCCAACTCATCTTCCTTCCGTTTAACAATAAGAAGGTATTTGGGACTGAGTTAGTTCAAGAGTCTCTACGAGACTGCGTCCGTTCTTTTGTGTATCCTCCTGCCCTTATCCCAAAGTCACCGATCTACAACAACCCTCAAGTTAAGGAGATGGTCGATTCGTTGTTACTGCATGCCGTCAGGGTACGTTGTTAATCAGAATAATAATAATGGCTTCTTATATAAAACTTATATCCATCACATGGTGGCACTCATAAGGCACTTTAACATTCAGTATTTTCCTGCAAGGTTTTATAGAGCTAGTTTTTCAAGTATGAGACCAATTACATTACAAACCACCTTGTTATGGTTCACAAGGTGATGTGGCATACTATGCAACCAATCAAACTAGGAACATCGCGGAAAACCCCTTCTCTTTACAATAAGTGCACTGGGTTCTTTAACATGCATTACACAACACACGGGATCAACCACTGTACATCTTATCTAAAGGACACAACCCACACTCAGATTTTGAGTCCATTGCTCTTATCGTCATGGTAAGGGTTAGGGTCGGAGCCAAAAAGCCCCACAAGATAAAATCCCACTCAAAACTGCTCCCAATCTAGTTCCTTCATAGTGTGTTGTGGTGCACTTCTTCGGAAAGGAGAGACATTGCTTATGGATTGGTGTAACTTTTGTTAAAATATTAGTAACATTTTGCAAGTGAACGAAAACAAAATGTTTGTTTAGGTTTCTAGTCCCTATAAGTCATCAGGAAAGTTTTTTGGAAACGCAACTTCAATGGTTTTACAATATTTTATTTTTCAGCCAATGTGTACCATAATTCAGATTCAAGGTCATAATCGAGCCAGACAGAGAGATAAACTTGGACAAGTCTTAGAAGAACTCTCCAACCTTCAAGATGAGGTAAAAACGTCAACAAGACACTCGGAAATATATGTGTTTATATTGCAGTTACAACACAACTAGACACCTGAAGTCAATTCCAACCCCCTCTCTCCTCTCTTGTCTCTTGGCAAAATTTTTGTTTTAAATTCCCACAATCCACACAGAAAATTCACCATCAATCCTCGACCAATAAAAGTCTGAATCTGAATCTGAATTTAAACTGTATAATTGGCAAATCATCCCAATGGAAACACAACACCAATTTTGTTCTGATAATTCAATGAAGAAATTTCAGTTTTAGACGTGGGAGAAAATCCACAGTATTAAAAGGCAGGGACATAAACCACTGAGCCAAGAACCGGGCCGGGCATCGAACCTGCCGTCGATTTCACAAAGAGTTACGACTCGTCTTATCTCGAGTTAGGACGAGTAACTCTTCCTAACTTAGGATTAATCTTAAGGTCTGCATGCTACAGTGCAGGGTTGGGACTCGTCCTAAGACCTAAGATTAGTCTTAAGTTAGGAAGAGTTTTGTGAAATCGACAGCAGGGTCCATAGAGGTGAAAGGCAGGGACAGAAACCACTGAGCCAAGAACCGGGCCGGGCATCGAACCAGGGTCCATAGAGGTGAAAGGCAGGGACAGAAACCACTGAGCCAACCTGACTACCCTCGATGTCTGACTCTCTAACATTCAGAATGATTTTGCTTAATCTACAGGCAGAGAAAGTCGACGCTGGAGTTTTATCCTTCATGTCAAAGTCTGATCCTAAATGGCCTCATCAAGCTTGCTTTGGGAGCTGGGTTATGTACCATACGCTAAGAACCATGATACGTTATGTTCTCTCTGGGTTTGAACTTGAGCTGTATGCAACACATGAGTATCATTATATTTACTGGTGAGTAACTCTTTAGGCAACTTAGAATACATTAAAGATAGATAAATTGGTTAATAAAAGAAGACCGACTTCCACAATTTTTACATCTAAAAGTAATTACTCATCATATAAAAACAGAGAAAATTAAACAAACAATTCCTACTTATTACAAGAGAAATGGGTACCTGTGAGGGTAGAAATGGTTCTTGTGATTGATATACCTTAGCAGCGCATATTTGTTGCACAGGCTGTATACTCCCCAGGGAGCTGAGATGGTTTAAGGAGTGATTTAAGGCCCAACGACCAGGGGTGGTAATGTTGGCAGCACTTTAAGAAGCCCTTCGCTTCGGGTGTGAAAAGCACCGTAGAAAAACTTGTTATTATTATTATTCTTATTATTGCTGATTTGACTTTTTGTGTGTCCTCTCATTCCCATTGTGTATTTACCTCAGGTATCTGGCCGACTTTCTGTATGCATGGTTTATCTCGACAGTCACAAGAGCAGATAGTATGCTACAAGACAATGAGGCTGCGTTTACTGAACCTGCAGCTAAAAGCAGGAGCAACAAGAAGAAGAACAAGCGACGTAAGACACGACCGTTTGAACGAGAGCTAGCAATAGCCCAGGCTTATCAGCTGTTGTGTTCTGCCTATTATAAGGTACTTAGCGTTTGAACGAGAGCTAGCGATAGCCCAGGCATATCAGCTGTTGTGTTCTGCCTATTATAAGGTACTTGGCGTTTGAACGAGAGCTAGCGATAGACCAGGCGTATCAGCTGTTGTGTTCTGCTTATTACAAGGTACTTAGCGTTTGAACGAGAGCTAGCGATAGCCCAGGCTTATCAGCTGTTGTGTTCTGCCTATTTAAAGGTACTTAGGGTTTGAACGAGAGCTAGCGATAGCCCAGGCCTATCAGCTGTTGTGTTCTGCTTATTACAGGGTACTTTATAAAACCAAATTAACTGGATATGTTCATCAAAGCTCTGGACAGTCAACACTTAGTCCAAGAGAGATAAATGCATGGTTTTCCCCAATTGCAGTAACTATCTCCGCCATGCAGTACACCAAATCCTACTTGAAACATTTCTGCTATAAATAGTTCATTCCATTTCATGACGTCAATACATAACAAGAAGTCATGGGTTATGTTTCACAAAACTCTAATATTTATAACATTTTGTGCAGAAACTAAGTTGAATCATTGGATAAATTCAACTCGTATGAATCTGAGCCCCTGTTGAAAGATCAAACCCTGGCATAACCGAATAATTTTACTCATAAATTTATCTCGGAGATACAAAATCAAAACTTTGACTTCTTTTTATCTTCTGTACCCAGACGGTCATCGGTTTCACAATGGATGGCAAATTAAAACGACCCAACTGTACCTTTGATAATGAAAGGGTTCGCTTTGAGCATCGGTTCAGTGTCTTCAATGCCGTCTTGACTCCTCCTTTAGTGCAATATGAGACATTCTGTGAGATGACGGATATTCGTAAGATGGACCCTAATAGGACACCGCTAGATTTGTTTTACACGGCGTATAAACTCTTCATGCAGTCATCGTCAATGCTAGAAAAGATCCCCAACCAGACGCCAGAGGTAGGTTGCCTGGACTCTTTTCAAATTGTAATGTTCTTTATTGATACAGGGTATTGCATGGCAACGATCCTGCAAGATTTAAAATGGCAGTTTACGAAGGAGTCACCACTCTTTTGATCTCTGTGAAGTTTCAAACTTGTTCACTTAATCTTTGTTAATGGCACGTAAGTTTCCAACGTGTGAGAGCCAAACAAGCGACCGGCCAACTTAAAATTAAGTCATGAAATATGATACTGCCCTGTATTGACTTGATGTCCCCAGGCCATGTAAAACACTCCTCACCGTGTTGTTATGTTACGTTTGAACATGGCTGGATGATCCCCTCTCGACCAATCAGAAGGGATAGACTGTCCTGGTCATGTATGAATATGGGAATAATGTGAGGTGAGTTATAATTTTGAATAGCGCATCTTAAAATGTGATGTGGAACATTTTGCTTCATACAACATTGTATGTTTATCACTTTATTGTTTCTTCTTTTTTATCAACAGTTGAGTTCGTTAATCCGTGTTGCTAAGACCAATGTAGTTGTCATCAAGCTAATGATGGGAGGTCACAAGAGAGAGTCCAAAGTCCCTCCTGAGTTTGATTTCAGCATGCATGGCATCTTCCCCATCATTAAACTAAAATAACTCTCTAAAAGTTAATGAGGGTTCATTAGTGACTGTTAATGACTGCCCTAGGGTTAAGTTAATGAGGGGTCATTAGTGGTGACTGTTAATGACTGCCCTAGGGTTAAGTTAATGAGGGGTCATTAGTGACTGTTAATGACTCCCTAGGGTTAAGCCTTGCTTATTGTGTACAATACTCAGATGCGATTTTATGTTTTTTATTAATAGATAAAGTGTTCTAATCTAGTCTAATCTATTTTGGAAAAACCTCCACATTGGACTTTTGAAACAATTATTTGCAGTATTAAGTTTGTCCTAAGATCTTCAATATTTAAGATTAGACTTCCTTCAGTTCCATCGAACAGATTAATCCTCCCATATTATTTTGAACCATCAAATCGCATCTTACAATTAGCAGGGTGGTTCTGAAATAAGTGTACAGTCTTGTGAAGCATAGTGCATGCTTCATTCATATGTAAAAAGATGGCAAGTAAACAAAAACAAAAAGTTTCAGTCAGACTTTTCTGATAACAAGTAGTTGATAACTATAACATAAAGTATTTTTAAAGCACCAACAGTCTAGTTCACTATTCTGAGGTGCAGTAAGTTAAAGATGAAGGTATGCAAACTGTTTGAATTATCATACCCATTTATGTACATGTAGAACCTTTTAAAGGTAGCCAATGTGCTGCACTGCATGCAATCTGCAAGCAATCTGCAACAAATGCCACCAAACAACATGGCAAACCCCTTCTCTCAGCTATGTGTATAAGAGTTATTTTATGTGCATTGCACAACACACAGGACCTGTGTGTTTATGCCCCATTCAAAGGACAATGTAACAGTGGTTTAGTGTCTTGCTGGAGGGCCTCAGCGTCACGACCAGGACTCGAACCCACACTCTGCTGACCAGTAACACCGCTATGGCACGCCATAGTGATAGGGATGGATACTTAAACACCAAGTCTACACTGCCGAAATACAAGATTATTTTTGTCACAAATCAATTTGTATAATCATGGACTTTGTAAAGATGTCTGCAGAGTTTTCAGTCAAAATTCTGCTAAAACATCCAGATGAAAATGCAATTTTTTTGTAGTTTACCCCACAAGGGGATATGAACACCAACCTGGCATCAGACAATATCTCTTAATATTGGTTAACGTCTATAATTATGATTTGCACAAATCATTCAATAATGGTTCAGTAACTAGACGACATTATTTATTCTAGTCACTGTGAAATCAGCAGTTAGCTTGATAGGACTTGAATCCACTTCAGTGTGATTACAAATCCTGCAGTCTAACAACTGGACCACGGTGACACAAAGTCATGTACTAAAGGTCTCCACTTATTTTCAGAAACCAAATAACAACATTTAAAACCAATGAAATAATATATTGGCATAAATATGACTTTATTTAACTTTCCAATTTGACACCATTCATAAAAATCTGAAAATTGAAACAATATTTAAATCACATAAATTGTACACAACAGTTTTTGAATTAGGCATAAAATGGTCAACCCTCGACATAAAGGGCTGAGTGTACTGTAGAATGGTGTACATCAATGTCAAACAGACTAAATACATTGTATATACAACAGATATTAAATCCATCACAATATTATTAATCGTGTACCAATTAGACCTGGGACCTGGGGCCAATCATAGAGCTGCTTAAGCAAAAAAAACTTGCTTAAAAAACTTGCTTAAGCACGAAAATAGATTGCTTATTTTACACATGTTACTGGCCAAAATTTCATGCAAAATACACTGCTTGTGACTGGTATTTAGCTGTTGTTTACTTAGCATACCAATTGAGTGGAGTCTTGGCCGGTCATCTGATTTTACTAAGCAAGGATTTGTTTGCTTAAGCAAAATTTTGTGCTTAAGCAGCTCTATGAAATTGGGCCCTGGTATAACTTAACTCAAGGCATGGTTGATCTATCATTGTACTCAACAGTCATTCAACGTCGGCCATTTTGTTTCTCTCACATTCAAGTCAATGTAACCAAATTGAGGGTGGAAGGGTGTGTTGAGTTTTATGTACAGGATTTGATTTCATGAAGCTATTTTTGAAGCTAAATGATTGTTTTCAAAACAGGAAACCCAAACCACTAAAGGCAGGAACCTACTTCTGTATTCAGCAAAATTTGTCAGTGTTCGTTTCAAAAACTTTGGCTTCAACTTAGTTATTTTTTGCCCTTTATGTACATGGCTTCAAAGCAGGCAGAGGAGCCCAAGCCTAAGCCAGAGCCTTAGCCGGAACCGAAGCCAGAACCTAAGCCAGAGCTGCAACCATGGTTTTTAATGTCAATCAATCTTTAGTACACTGACAGTTTCATTTTGAGTCATTTTCATATGAATGACATGAAAATCTTATGGACCAAAAAGGTATATTTGTCATATCACCCGTGTCTGGTAATGATAATAACGTACGTACATAATAAAGAACCAGACTATTTTTGATCAGTATGCATTTGGATGTGACATAAACAAAATGGCTCCGCACATTGAAACCAGAATGACCTTTTTCCTGTTGATAGAGTTAAGGATGTCTGGAATCAATGCAGTTGGTAAATGTCAAATAATTCCAATTCAGAAACCCTTAGGAAATATGTTTGACTCTAAGCCGATGGGTTTTACTACTATGTCTCCGTTTTTCTTTAACCTGTTGCAAAAGGTGAATAAAACATATCAATAACTTCTGTGTATGAATTTAAATTGAATGGCGAGTTAAGATTTAATGACAAATAAATGTTTGAGATTTACAGAGCCTTTAAGTACAATTCCTAAACTTGGAAACCAATGTGTATTAATGTGCCTGGTACTTCAGAATGGTGGATTTGCCACGTTGCTATAAATACGTGACGTTTATGAGAAAACTCTATTTCATGTTCTGTGTAATTGTTAGCAGGAAGTCAAATAAAGCAATTACTTTAATAAATTCATACATGATTTGTACTGAGCGATTTTAGTTTTTCTTTGGCTACAAACGCCAGACCAGCTGACTGACTACTAATACCCTCATGACAGTCTCTAGACAATCTAATAGTATGAAACAAATGATCAAGATTTGCTGCTGAATAACACTTTGCACTAGAAGTGCTATAAAAATAGAGGCTCATTAAGTACCCTGTATCTCAGAAAATGCGTCAAAATTCAAACGAGCGCACACATACATGTCCAAGCTTGATGTTGACCGTACTAATATAGCGATCTGGCGCACCAATGCAGTGATCACGCAAGTCATTAGTGCAAAGTGCTATTTAACAATAGACCGATCCATTAAGCCCCGCCCCATGTCGTATTGACCAATCACAACCCATCGCACAACCAAAAGTCTGACAAATTAAGGTCCGACATGTTTGCGCGTATGCTTGGCGGGCGCGGCAGAGTTGTGCAGAATGGCATTGGAGTGGCGCACGTATTCTTGCTCACACTTGCGTCGTGGGCGGAGCCTAATGGATCGGTCAATTTGCTTTATGTAAAAACTAGTTCCACCTGCCAACAACCAGACTTCACTTGTTTCTTAATTAATAATAAAATCCTAAGAAAAATCACCTTAAAAAAACCAGTTCCTGCCTTTGTAAAAAAAAATTGAGAAAACCACTCTAAAACAAGAATCTTTTTCAAAACTTTCTAGACTACAGTCATGTTGTGTTGTAGGAATGACACAGATAAGGATCAGATAAGCAATAAACTCGTTTTAACCTCAACAATTTGCGTAATGACTGGGACAGATGTAGGAAAAGTTGCTGAGAAAAGTCACTCAGAATTGTACTTAACATTTCAATTCTTGACTGATATTTTCACAGTTCTTTAGCAGACATTCCAATTTGTTATTCAGCGTTTCATGGCCAACTTGCAGTATTGGGTTTAGTACTAATACTACTTCTGGGTGTGGGGAAACAACCAATCTGTCTCTTGTACTTCCTGAACATGACAACGTCTTATCGTTTCATCACTAAATGCATGCTTTCTTCATATTTATATTAAAAAAAACTAAGGTCTAGAAGTACTCACTAGTACCTGTAGTAAACAACTTTAAGCTCTAAGCAATTGGGCAAAGTAAAGCCCAATTGCTGATAGTTTTATTTGTATTTTTACAACCAGATCAACCAAGTAGAAACTTGGTTTGAAGATTCCAATGTGGGGCCCACTTGAGTCATCCCAGAATGGCCCATGCTGGATTTTAAACTGATTAAAGGAGATATAAGTTTAGTTGTAGTATTTTTCATTTAAATTGTTCATTTAAAATTCTTCAATATATTCAATTTGATTACCTGAGTACTGATATGAAGATGGGTGTAAGTGAGTTACCTCTATAGTAATATAGTCCCTGGTGTATGGATACTTGTCAAAGTTGTGAAGGATTAGCATGCAGTGTGAGCCAGAATACTTCAATATTTGAGTATCGGGCAGTGTGAGCCAGAACACTTTATTATTCTAGGAGTAGACCATCAGTGTAAAAGAGTGTATTTCAATATCAGAAGAGTAGCCTGCAGTACAAGCCAGAATACTTTTATATTGGAGGAGTATTCTGCAGTGTAAGCTTGAATACTTCAATATCAGAGGAGTGGACCAGCAGTGTTATTCAGAACAATTTAATATTGGAGGAGTAGCCCAGCAGTGTAAGCCAGAACACAAAAACATTGGGCAGATTCATTCCACAAACGTCTTCTAATCCTACTGGGATAATTTAGCTTAATTTTAAAATACACATAATATGTCAGCTGCCAATATTAGGCTTGTTTTGGTCCCATCTCAAATTTCGTTAAAATTGATACATCATGAAAAATTGACTTTTGTAATTGAAAACATTAGTTACAGTAACACACAACTGGATCCTATATTGACGTACAACACACTGATTGCCAATAGTGTAAATACCATTAAACACAATCAATCATAAATGTTAAGCTTTACAGTTATTGTTTATTTCACAGTGAGAGACTGTATATTCTTATAAATACAAAATATTTAATGAGTTGCGTTGATAAATTAAAAAATAAATAATTACATCAAATGGCAGTAAGAGATATTTGTATATGGATTTGGGGAACAGTGAGAAATACTTCCTTCGTACCTATGGGACTCATTTATGAAAACAAATTCATTAAGGCCAGAGATCACTCATTGAAATATAGGATATTAAAAAAAAAAGTAACATGAAACAGTGATTCTTGTCAAATAGGTTATCACTGGTATTCTGATTGCATGGTTGGTAACCTAACTACACAATGAACTCATCTTGCTTATGCTCAGCCTTAGAATTGCTGACTAAACAAGTGTACATAAATGAACGGCTTAGGGTGTGGCTGTCTTCACTGTCAGCCAAAGCCATAACCAACAACACTCCATCAAATACATCCAACTACATGTAGTTCTACACATTGTACCAAAAGACAAACCTAGTGTGATTGGTAAGAATGTAACTATTCAACATTCTTTGTTGATATTTGATAAACATCCATGACATGACGGTTGACATGACGATATGGAATACAGTCAGGACGGGGGCCTCGGTGGGAATAATATAATAATACACTCATTGACAAAGTAGTTCCAAACAATCAAGCCCCAGAGGGCAGGTCAGACAAACATAAAGGCCCAATTTCATAAAGCTGTTAAGCAGAAAATATTGCTTGACAAACTTCTTTGCTAAGCAAAAATTAAGTCAGGCACCACCAAAACAACGTTAACTTAATGTAATTTGGGCAGGTAACCTGATTCTGCTATCAATACTATTCTGTGCTTAGCGAGTTTGAGTGCTTACAGGCTTTAAAGGCAGTGGACACTATTGGTAACTACTCAAAATAATTATCATCATAAAACCTTACTTGATTACGAGTAATGGGGAGAGGTTGATGGTATAAAACATTGTGAGAAACAGCTCCCTCTGAAGTGACGTAGTTTTCGAGAAAGAAGTTATTTTCCATGAATTTGATTTCGAGACCTCAAGTTTAGAATGTGAGGTCTCGAAATCAAGCATCAGAAAGCACAAAACTTCGTGACACAAGGTTTTTTTTCTTTCATTATTATCTCACAAAATCGACGACCGATTGAGCTCAAATTTTCTCAGGTTTGTTATTTTATGCATATGTGGAGATACACCAACTGTGAAGCTAGTCTTTGACAATTACCAATAGTGTCCACTGTCTTAAAGACATTGTGCCCAGGTGACTTTGAAGGAGGGCCCAGTTAAGTTCCATGGTGCTACAACCTCCTGTGAAATGGCGCCATACGCCAAGAATTCTACAGTAAACAGTGCCACAAGTGCATCATACAATACATGAACTTTAAAGACCCGTGCTGATTTACTTTGTCATTGATGTGATGGAATGAATCCTAAAATTAGGTCCTAAATGCAAGAAATTTGCATAATGCATATTCATACATTAACACTTTAATAAGGACTGGTCTTTTTTCACTTTCTGACTGACAACTTTATTTAACTTAAAGCAAATTCATAACTGACTTAGTAGAGGATCAAATGGTTGAGGAATATTGGTTAAATTGTTTCTGTTAGCATGACCTGCCGTTGCTTAGCAGATTGCTAAGCAGATTTGTATGATTAGCTGCTCTGCCACATTGGCTACTCAGTATGACTTTCCTATGCTAAGCAGATTGTCTAGCAGATTTTTCAGCTTAGCTGCTTTATCAGATTGGTTCCTCGGCCTAATTGTATAAAGCTGTTGGGCAAAAGAATGGCTCAGAACAGAAAAGCCTTGCTTAGTAGAAACAGGGTACCAGTTTAAAATACACTATAATGTACAGTGCTCATCACTGGTGTCCTGCTAATAGTCACTAAGCAGATACAATCAATGTATCTTTACAATCATAAGGGAACTATAAACTTGTCTCCCAAATAACGTTTTATCCAAACTTTTAACACAAGCAGCATCTTGGTTCTCTTCAGTTATTAATAATAATTATTTTTACCTGCTGCTCAAATTAAATTCATCTTGATGTTTTCTTCAGCTGCGCCACGCATCTGGAACTCTCTACCACTTAATCTTAGATCTTGTCTTTGTACCACAACATTCAAATCTCTTCTTAAAACTTATCTTATGTCACAGGTTTTCAAGGACTAATTTTGTTGTGTCTGTTTTTCTTTGTTTTGTTTTGTTTGTTGTTGGTTTTTACTGCGCCTTGAATACCCATATACACCGATGTGTGTAGCACTGTATACTCAGTACTTTCCCGAGTCCTGTGAAAAAAAAAATCACAGGCATTTTACTCGGGTGGGATTCGAACCCATGACCTTTGCAAATCTAGAGCAGTGTCATACCAACTAGACCACCGAGATTGCCCGGTAGCTATGTTTTAGCAGCGGGTACTGCAAACGATTTAACATCTATTAAATTATTAATATTATTTATTATTAAATATGCTTAATGACATAAAAAAAAAAAAAATTAAAACTTGAATTTTTGAAAACTCAACAAGTAAAACCAATTAGTAAAATAAAGACATTTCAACGTCATACTTCACATTTTCAAGGATGCGTTTCAACTGATAGAGCTACGGTGTATTTCTTGTTACTCCGTCAAAGCAAAAAAGGGGGGGGGGGGAAATGAAAATATCGATTGTTTAAGTATTCTGCTTTTGCATTTTTGTCTGAAGGCCTTGTATTACTCCATCACATTTGGCACAAACACAAAATATAACACACAGTTAAACATATTTACTGAACCTTAAAGCACAATGGTCAACTATTGTTATATATATTGTGGAGAGATTAATCTTAGTCTCATTCTATGTACAAATATTTCTACCAAAATATTTCTCCCCACAAAAAAAATACCCCAAAGTATCGGACACACTCTGCCAAAGTGTGCTTACATTAAAGGAAACTAAAATTGAACATAAAAACAAAAGTCAAACGAGCCATTCAAATTTCTTTCTAAAAATATAAGTTCCACAAAACATGTGCCTTCACTGAAGTTCTTTGTTTAAAAAAATTCATACAATTCCACAACTGAAATTCATTACGTTCATATTAATTTCTCAAAGTCCATTTGTTGAAACATTTACGAATGATATTAAAGTGATTATGCCCTCATTCCGATTCTCCCGTTGTTTAAACCAGTGAAGGGTTTTTAGTTAGCAATAATGTACAATCCCTTCACATTTTGTTTCTAGTTCATGATTTATAAAATCAGAAAACTTCAATGTGATCAAATTTTTTATGAATATTGTCTGCAAAAAATTACCTCAAATATACACTGTGTACATTAAAGATTCTTTTTTTCTTCAGAAAATCCCAACTTCGAAAACATGTTCTCCAATCTTCTACATATTTCTAACACTTACTAACTATACACGTACTGTTGATTTATTCTCACATGCAACCACACACAGACATAAACTTTTTTACAAAATAAACTCTTCTTATACAATATATCACATTATTTTTGCTTTTTATATAAACATCAAATATATCGGATAGAGTTTATTTCAACTCTTAGTAAATTCTGATCATTCTTACACATTAGAATATTTTATTCATCTGTACAAAAGAGGTATCACATTGTTGGTTGACTCTATAAACAACGCCCTAACGAAGAGCAGCAAAGAGCCAACTAATTGTTCCAAATGTAAAAAGTTCAAAAAGGAAAATAATCAAATTGAAGTGTTTTTGAAAGTACTGATGTTTAATTCTTTGTTGACCAGTGTTGTAGTTTTCACTCTTCAACAGTATAATGGAATACGTTTCATTCCATATGTTAGTCAAACTCCAAACAACCATTTTAGGTTTGAAGAGACATTTCAATCATTTTCATAATACTGCTTCAAGAAAAAGCTACTTAACACATTTCTTCTGCTGTGAACTAAGCAGAGCACCAGTCAAAAACAGTGTACATTGTAACTTGCCTGGTAACCTTTTAACTTGTAAGCAAAATTTATTTGTGCTTAGCTAAATGTAGTGCTTAAGCAGCTTAATAAAATTTGAGATGCACAATGATATGGCTAAGTGCTGACTACAACACTGGTAGTATTATATTTATAAGTTCATCTGTAAGTAAATTTCTTTTGGCAATTTCTGGCTGGCTTATAGTACATCTGCAATTACATATTTCTTTTTAACTCAACCCGTAATGGCCCACTTTCCACTTTCTTCATATCCACATCAGAGGGGTGCATCCAGTATTATCAACAGCTTCCACGATTGTACAGAGAGTATTAAGGCGGAGTCACACTGCAGCGATAATGAAAACGATAACGATAACGATCACGACGCAAAGAGAACGCATCCTATTGATTGAATGAGTGTGTGTGTACTCTACGTGGAGCAATTCAACCAATAGAATGCGTTCTCTTTGCGTCGTTATCGTTTTCGTTATTGCTGCAGTGTGACTCAGCCTTCAGAAAGAAAACAAGACAACAAGACAACAATCTGTGAATAATCATTGTTTGTGTATACACAGAAAGGACAATAATTTGTAGTACTTTAAAGAAATATCTGCATAAGGTTCTGTATCAACCTTGAACTCAATGAAGACTGTATGGTTTACAGTGGAGTAATGGCATGTACTATTTCAGGCCTGGGAATAAGGATGATCTAGACTCTCTGTACCTCCTTGTGAGGCTGTCTCAACATCAACTGACTCTGGCTATAGCTATGGCTATTGCCAATGGCTGCAGTCGCAATGATGAAGAAAAGGTCATTCTAGCAACAAAGACATAGCCACTCACACTGCCAAAGCTGTTAGACAACACTGGATGACCTCTGACCTATCTTCCTAGCTATCGTTATTTGCAGGAACTGTAAGCATCTGAATAGTTTCTAGGATGCTAAAGATGTATGAAGTGATTGTACAACAACTACGTGATCATGTCATGGTACTACGAGTCAAGTCAGACGTGATCACTTTAGTAAATATCAAAATATCTAATTATTCTATCAATGTTTAATGTAGAAAATGATTGATTGAATATCAATTTATCGATTGTTTTGCAACCACTCAGCACCTTTTACTGTATCCACACCTGTCACTATCTAGGCACAAGGACTGCTACTAGAATTAGCATAGTCATGAATATTCAATGTGCTATCATGGCTTAGTGTCAAATTCATGAATAATTCATGAATTGTGCAGTTTCTCACTTATCATGGCCAATTCATTAATAACTCATTCCATTTTGGAAGATGAATAATTCAGTATTTTTCAATGACTAAAACACTGACTTCCCACACATGAAAAATTTAAAAGATTCTTAATCCACTTTGTAAATTCATTTGTAATTCATGAATAATTCATTTGGTAATGCATGAATAGTGAATAATTCAGTATAAGCCTAATTAGTTGCATATTCAACTCATGAATATTGATGCACAATTTATGAATATTTCATCAAAAGCCAATGGTGTGAATACAGATTAAAAAACACCATTTTACTCAATTTATTCCAATAATAAGAATTAGTCATTGAATACCAAACATCAAAAAAGTCTTGCACAGATTTGAGTCAAATTCAACAAATATGCACTGAACATTTATCACATACATAATATACATATATATGTTCACCATTTCCACAACAACAACAACAACAACAACAACAACAACACCCCGAAAATATATACTTCTCTGTTTGCTCGACGAGCACTTATCTTAAAGTGACACCATTTTAGCATTCAGTAACTTTGCCTATTGAGCTGTCACTTGAACCATTGTGAACTGCTCGGCCATTTACAGGCACAAGTCCATTTTTAGGCGTTCGTTTCCTTTCCTTAGGCGCCATATTTTCATAAGCATCCTTCTCATCTCCAAGGATTGAAACTCGTTCCATCTCCGCGGCATTCATTTTATCGTGAGTGGCTTGAAGTCTTTCATCGCTGTGATAGAAGGAGTTGATAGCGAACTTAGAAGAGACCATGTTGGTGTCTTCGACAAACTGAATAATCTCTAAGAAGGTTGGGCGGAGTTTCTCGTTGAACTGCCAGCACATCACCATAATCTCATCCCTGAGAACAAAAGTAAAAAGGTTGAAGATAACTCAAGAAACTAAGACGAAACAAAGTTAAAATGTTGATCAACTCATAACAAAACCATCTCCCCTACATATAATAACCTTTCTCAAAGTCTTCACATGTTTTTACTTCACACTTTAAGAGAATGTTTTGAAGGGATTGGACTTTGAACTTACAGTTTATCTGGGCATCCGTCTGGTTTGTTTAAGACGTTTCCATTCTTGACGTATTCTCCAGCTTCTTCATTTGACATGCCTTGGTATGGCAGTTCACTTAGTGTGGCAATCTCCCACATCAATACACCAAATGACCTGTAAGAATAACACCAATAACGTTTTACCTCCTGTCTATATCTTCTCTTGTTACATTGTAGTTTCAAGGGTAAAGTTTCAAATTGAAGCTAAGAATCTGCCATTATTTCTTACCAGACATCAGAGCTTGCAGTGAAGACTCCATCTCTAATTGATTCCGGCGCCATCCATCGGATCGGTAACATTCCACCTTTCTCTTTCCGATAATAGTCAGACTGGTAGATATCTCTTGCTAAACCAAAGTCAGCTACTTTACATGTACCTTCTTCAGATACTAGACAGTTTCTTGCTGAGAGATCTCGATGGACGAATTTATGAGCAGTGAGGTACGCCATACCATCGGCTACCTCAGCTCCCATGTTGATGATGTCTGCTAGGGTAGGTGGATACTTCCTGTTGTGAAGCTGTAGAGAGGTAAAAAAACAAAACAACAAACTTATTTCATATTGTTCATATTTTATCGATAAGATTTATCAAATTTGCTGAAGCGCTTAAGTCCACATTGAAAGTAACCAGCTTAATGCGAATGACAACAAATTTTACTCTTGCAACATCAAGGATTCTAGCAAGTTTTTGTGCTCAAGCAACTCTCAGTTCTTGAAATAAATGCCAAAAATAGTTAATGACCCTAGCAGAGTCCTTTTTTTTTCGAAGGATTTAAATAAACTCACAGCAACATCAGCTTGGTTCTCTGGTCGGCGAGCTCGAAGCCAGTTCTTCAAATCACCTTGTGCCATGTATTCCATAATTACATAGGTAGGTTGGCCTTTAGATACAACACCCAATAATCGCACTACATGGTGGGTATGGATAGCTCTGTAAAGCAGGAGGAAATAGAAATGTTATTGTCTGCATTATAAAAACATGGACATTTAGTTTCCATTGGCACTTAATAAAAAAATAATTTAGTTGAAAATAGTTATTTGGTTGTAAACAATAATTTGGTTGTAAACAACAACAAATTATCAACAAAGTTATAAGGATTAAAAGGACAGAAATATACAGTCAAATAACATCTACTTAAATACAAGAAAAGTAACAAACTATTTACAACGGACTGAAAACCTGTAGTGAACAAACCTACAAATGAGTACCCCTATTTACCTACAGCTGACGGGTTTAATAAATGAGCCGAGTTTAAAACAAAAGAGTAATGTTTGTACGAGGAACACAAAGTCTACGCCTACATCTAATAAAACAAATGTACTTTAGATTGTACCTGTGGAGAAATATTTGAAATAAGATCACAAGAGGTGCAGTATGAAAGGACAGTTTCAAATCACAAAGCTTGGTCAAACTTAAGGGCAGTGGACGCTATTGGTAACTACTCAAAATAATTATTGGCAAAAAACCTTACTTGGTGACGAGTAATGGGGAGAGGTTGATGGAATAAACCATAGTGAAAAACGGCTCCCTCTGAAGTTACATAGTTTTCGCGAAAGAATTAATTTTCCACGAATTTGATATAGAGACCTCAAGCTTAGAATTTGAGGTCTCTAAACCAAGCATCTGAAAGCACACAACTTCGTGTGACAAGGGTGTTTTTTCTTTTGTTATTATCCCGCAACTTCGACAACCGCAGGTTGGTTTTTTTATGTATACCAATCGTGTCCACTGTCTTTAATACTGGTGCAAAGCAAATTGTGAGAATAACAAACAAACAAACATTTTAAATCAATTCAACCTTCACCACAACACAATAGTTTTCCATCAATCATACAATGAATAACAAACAATACAATATCATCCAAAGAATAACAATTCAATAACATATACAATGAAAAACAATTCAATAACATATACAATGAAAAACAAACACAATAGCAAACAATAAAATCATCAAACAAGGAAAACAAAGATGAAATCACCAATAACCAGATACTGTCTCAAATAAACCAATCAGAACTCATTAATCAGACTTAAAGGCAGTGGACACTATTGGTAATTGTCAAAGACTAGCCTTACATGTATCTCAACATATGCATAAAATAACAAACCCCTGAAAATTTGAGCTCAATCGGTTGTCACAGTTGCGAGATAATAATGAAAGGACTAAACACCCTTGTTACACGAAGTTGTGTGCTTTTAGATGGTTGATTTCGAGACCTCAAGTTCTAAACTTAAGGTCTCGAAATCAAATATGTGGAAAATTACTTCTTTCTCGAAAACTATGGCACTTCAGAGGGAGCTGTTTATCACAAAGTGTTATACCATCAACGTTTTTCCATTACTTGTCACCAAGAAAGGTTTTATGCTAATAATTATTTTGAGTAACTACCAATAGTGACCACTGCCTTTAATGATATGACTTGGTGACTAAAACCAGGCATGATAGTTGGTCCTTGGAAAAAAAGTAGGAAATCTTCTTGAGTTCAAGGGCTAACATAACGAAATGACTCGGTGAAAAAGGCAGGATTTTTGGTGCTAGGAAAAAAAAGTTGGAAAATCTTCTACAAGGGCTGCTGATTATTCCTAAGGAGTAGGGTTTACTGGACTTTTGGGCTAATTAATCACAGTTTTTCTAATTTTTCCAAGGTAAAAAAAAACGTCTGTAAAACTTACTTCATAACCGATGCTTCGTTTAAGAATTCAATGCGATCCCGTATTGATGCATTAGCCTGTACAGACTTGACAGCAACTGTTGAGACGTCTTCTTCAGGAATGATCTTCTTAGCGTGGCCTTCGTATACCATACCAAAGCTACCTTTACCGAGCTCACAGATGATATCCAATTGGTTCCTTGGAAACTCCCATTCATCAGCAACGTACACTGTCATGGAAACAAAGTCAACAAGCAATTTAGATCAAACTCAAACTCATCAGTGACATGCACTGTCATGGAAACAAACTTAACAATCAATTAGACAGGCATTGTCATGGAAACAAAGTAAACAAACAGTTCAGATCAAGAACTTCACCAAAAAAAAAAAAATTTTACAAAATGTTTTTGTACATTATTTTTAAACTTTGAATGGTAAAACTGAGAATAAAAAAGAGGAAATCAGCTGATCCGAGGAAAATTTGCGTGTCTGTCCACACTTCTCTATTCCCCGACCTTGGATAAATTATTAATAATAAATTTAGTTGGTACTCACTGTCACTGGTACTCATATATTCAGGATTGACGGAGGCATACAGGACACCATCAGGCATCTGGTTCTTCTTGTACCTGATAAGAAACAACAATCGATTAATATTCATTCCATAATCATTCCTTGTGGTTTGTATTGATAATCAATACCAAGTGACAACAACTTTAAATGATTATTAATTATCAAAAATAAATTGACTAAATTATTTTTTTAAGACAATGTTGAAATGTTCAGCTGCATTCCTAATTGCGGCTTTATCTACGGCTACAGCTGTTGCTAAGAGTGTATTTAAAGACATCCTATACTTCAACACATTACCCACCCTTAGCTGTAGCCAGAGCCAATTCAAACACAGCCTACTATTCACTAATGGCAAAGATTATAGAGCGCCACAAGGCGCAAGATGCGGAACTGAAGCTTTATCTATTGTTGGAACGTGAAATACGCATGGGCGCCATTTCAGCAAGTGAATGTTTTGTTTCCCATTGATAGGAATGGTCATTGTCTGCACCGATCTGCACTGAACTACTGTTGTATCAAAAGAGTTACTCGCCGAAATGGCGTCCAGTGGGATTTCACATTTCAGCCCGAGTTCCCCATCTCGCCCCTTGCGGCGCTCTATAATCTTTGCTGATAGTAAATCTTGACACTCTGTTTACTTGACTTGATGCCCAGTTGTCTTACCTCCATCTAACCAGTAACCATATGAAGAATACCAAGATGATTACTACAGCAAAACACACACCAATAGTAGCGCCCATTGCACTCAGACCCGACTCTTTATCATCTAGTTTCTCTGAAACGTCAAAAAGACAAGTATCAATGTTTCTACATCCTCAGTCTCAATTCTATAAACACAAAACTAGCAAAAAACTACAAACATAAACAATCCTGGAGCTTCCAGGACACCAGACAAGCAAGGGACCTGGTTGATTTCACAAAGATAGTCCTAACTTAGGACTAATCCGAGGAATCTTAAAGTTGTTAAAGAAACGTGTCGCTAGTGCTAAGTTTAACTCGTCTTAACTCGAGATAAGACTAGAGTCTTAACTGTTTGTGAAATCCACTCCCGGACCAGCCAGCGACCTAAACCAAGGACCAAAACCAGCCAGGGACAATCTCAAAACACGAGTACAGGTAGCTAGACAGAAAACAAAGATGGCTGCTAAGGGATTCCACTCACCTTTAAGAGGTTCAGGAACATTGAATAAAACCGGTTCAGTCCATGGTCCTTCTCCAGCGAGTGAGATGACTCGGACTCTAGCCGTATAATTCCCTGGATCTAAAGCTTTCAATTCGTACCCTCGATCCTGGAGAAACTGATGCTCTGTTAAACACTGCGAACAACATAGATATATAGATGTTAATATTTCAGCATGGATTAAGGATAGGATTCAAACTGCCTCGATCCTGGAGAAACTGGTGCTCTGTTAAACACTGCGAACAACATAGATATATAGATGTTAACATTTCAGCATGGATTAAGGATAGGATTCAAATTGCCTCGATCCTGGAGAAACTGATGCTCTGTTAGGCACTAGGAATAACATGGATTTATGAAATGGTATTATTTCAGCATGGATAAAGGACAGGATTCACACTGCCTGGATCCTGGAGAAACTGATGCTCTGTTAAACACTGGGAATAACTGGGAATAACGAGTAATATACCTGCGTGGGTTTTGTTTTCCCACAAGAATCAAACGTGTATACAGTGCTTCACACATATTGGTGTATGGGTAAAACCAAATCATATTACATGGGTACAATTCATATGAAATGTGAACAAATTATGAACAATTGGTAAAAATCAAGTTCACAAAGTTGAAAATTGATGATACAGTTTATGCCATACATCTTTGCCAAATTTGGTTAAGTTTTTATACCTGTGGAGAGTTACCTGTTTCTTATTCTTTTAGTCAACAATCACAAATAACACAAATTTATACCTTTGAATCACATCAACACAAAATGCAATGCTTCTAAAGTGAATATATTAGCATAAATTAACAATTGCTGCACACATTTGAATAAATTAATGATTTCTAAACCATTGTTTTAATTGCACATCTTGCAAACAATCACGACAAAACTATATTTCTCACTGATAAAATACTCACAGTGTCTTTCACCACAATCTTCTTTTCTACCTCGTTTGAGATAGTTTCCCCATTGGCATCTCTGCTTGATATACCCTCAATGGAGTTACTACCCTGTTTGGGGGTGTTATCCACCTTAGAGTATTCCACCTCATGCACGATGACGATGCCGTTGGGATTCTTTGGTTCTTCCCATGTCAACTTCACGCTGCGATCTTTTGGATTCTTAGAGGTGGAGTTAGCTGTCACTGGGGACGGGATTTCATCAGCTTCAGCTAAGAACAAAACAAAACACACAGATATTAGAAACAAGATTTCACTGCAGTTGGAAACTCTATAATGAGATTTTATAAAAAAGACTTGAAGATTTGAAAGGTGGAAAGGCAACAAACATCAGATGCGGTGACACCATGTAGATAACTAACCCACAATATTAAAGCCATTGGTCTCTTTCGGAACAGAAACAAAAATAAAAGTCCACATATTTACAAATAACTTACAGGGTTTACAAAAGGTAATGGTGAAAGACTTCTCTTGAAATACTATTCCATGAAATGCTTTACTTTTTGAGAAAACATTAAAACAATTATCAATTCTCGATATCGAGAATTATGGATTTATTTTAAACAAGAGTCATGACACAGCAAAAGGTGCGGAAACAAGAGTGGGTTTCCCGGTTATTTTCTCCTGACTCCAATGACCAATTGAGCCAAAACTTTCACAGGTTTGTTATTATATATAAGTTGTAATACACGAAGTGTGGGCCTTTGGACAAAATACTGTTTACCGAAAGTGTCCAATGGCTTTAAGCTCTTTAACAACTGTAAACAATGCAACATAAGCCTACAGAAGCCAAAATTCATGGCTCTGCTTACAGTATTAAGCAAAGAATCTGTGCTTACGGACACAAGGAATTCCGCACTTTCACATGATAGAAGGGAATTTTTGCTTGTTCGCGTGTGTACTTCATGCTACTAGGCATTCGTAACTCTCACAGCTAGCGCTGCAATTTGGCGCTTGCACAGTAAGTGAAGAATGGTTGTCGTAAGCGCAGATATTGGCGGTAACCAGAACCATGAAATTGGGCCCAGGGGTCGATTTCACAAGAGCTAGGACTAGTCCTAACTTAGGACTAGTCCTAGGAGATATACAAATTGCATGGATGGTCCTAAGTTAGGACGAGTAACTGGTCCTAACTCGAGATAAGACTAGTCCTAACTCTTTGTGAAATCCACCCAAGGTTGCTTAAACTGCCCCACTTTGTTTCCCTCCATTCCTGATCAAGACAGAAGTCTAACTCACGGTTTGCCAACGTTCTCCCAAACGTTGCCATCTGCAGCCCACAGTGCTCACTATTACACGCTCGGACCTCTATCATATATTCAGAGAAGTGTTCAAGATCATTCAGAACCACTGATGTGTCTAAGACGTATGTTTCCTTGGGTAATAAGGGCGTAGGGGCGGGTGAGGTACCCATAGGAGCTTTTAGATTAGGGGTACTGTCGTTGCCTAGTCCAGCAGTGGGTGGGGTGGTCAGGGATGGAAGGGTCACTCTGGGAGTATCTGAGACATCACGACGGCGACGTTTTCTTGAACCAGGTCTAGGAAGAGATGAGAAATTTGGAGTGAAGAAAGACAAGATATGTTAGAATACACTCAAGAAATCAACATGTTAATAAGGAATCAAAACTCAAACGGAATGTACATCTGTAAGTAATACATTACCTTTAGCTTCGTCTCAGGAGGGAAGGAAGATCAAGCAATAAAAGAAACTTATTTGAGACAATACAATCTCACACAGATAGCTTTGCTTCTCACAAAACACAATAGACTTGTATAGTATCGATATACTCAGTGCATACAGACATCAAACTACACAGTTTTATATCCAATACATGTGTAGTCGAGTGTTTTGAATGAATTGAGCTCAGGTAAAAAGAGTGCAGTACAATAAAAAAAAAGTCTACAGCGGTGCGATATACTGCATTACATAATCACTCACTCACACGTTGACGTTTAAAATCACACCCTCAATTGAAATATTTAAAACATACATGTATATTGACAATCAATATTAAATAATGGGTGGTTTTGGTTTTTACTACTACAGGATTTGATAATAACTATACCAAAGGAATATAACTATTTATTAATATCCCCTTCTATGAATATATTCATACTAATATCCCCTACTATTTAGATACATGTATGTATCTGCATTCAGTTATCATTTAAAAGGAAAACTGCTGTCCACAAATGTGACTTTGTAAACAAGAATGTTTGTGTTATTTACTCAAATTTTTTAACTATGACAGCTGGAACTTGATGTGCGGAACTCTTGAAATACAAACAAAATTTGTGGTCACGATTCCAGCTAAAATTCATCATTCGGGAAAAGATACCAATGGAGACAAATAATCTGATTTCAAAACTCTCATAAAAAAAAAAAATCAAATTCAAATTTGTATCCATTTCTGACTGCCCGAAAGTTCCAACCTCACACAACTTTAGTATTTTTGATGCAAATTCAAATTTCTTTGAAAGTTTATTTTAAAATGGCATAGTTATCCATCAGGTCTAAATATTTCCTTTAAAAAGATGACAGTTTTCCTTTTACTAAATCCAGTGTATTAACTCTAACCAAAATAAAACAATTATTCTAAACATTCTAAACTAGAAAATGATTTATTTCTATTTTTGTCAAGCCTCTATATTTGTCAAGCTTCTTTACTATAACTAGCCCTTTCCGTGGAAGTTAATCATAGTCACACATCCATAGAGACACCACTTTATCTAGTTGGTAAAACCTGGTGATCTTCCTGCAATGTCTACACGTGGCACCAACTGCATAACTCAACAGCACGCTAACCAATGGTGTTTAGAGAATGCAAGAAAGTAAGGGCCAAGTCACATGTGACTCTCCACAGGCAACTAGTTTCAGACTTCAAGAAGAATACAAACTATAGCATTCTCCTGAAGATGATCAGAGCAAACTGACCTAGACATTGAATAGTTAACCCTTGTATCTTTTCAGAACCAACACTACTCAAAAGGGATTTCCACATGGTGTTGCCGTGAACCTCTCTTAGTCAACTTTGTTTCGATCCCTACACAGCGTGACACTGGCAGGAAAACGTTTCCTGTGCTACCTTAGCGATTAATTCCCTTCCCTTCCAAGTAGCATCACATAACTTTGCAAGATTTATTTTAAACCTAAACCAGAATCAGCAAGTGATCCCCTGGCTGCCGCTTCCCAGGTTGTATCGTAATTTGGGTGTGATCCCTGGCTACACGGCAGTTAACGGTTGTATGGCTTCTGACTGGCACCCCCGAACAAAGATATTGACAAAATAGGGACACCGCCAATATAGGGCTAGATAGCTCAGTTGGTAGAGCGCCGGCACGTTAATCCGGATGTCGTTGGTTCGAATCCCACTATAGTAAATTTTTTGTTCAACCCCAAAAATCAAGATTTATTTTAAGTGGTGAACAACTTAATCAATAAATGTACACGTGGACGTACACACAGTTTTGTGAAACCAGTGGCTGATGTGACATGGTAGATGGATTTGATAGAAAAGGCTCATTACCCACACCCTTTCAACTTTATCTACATACTTCAACCTACACCAGATTCAGCAGGCATTAAACTAGAATACTACAGATTAAAGGCAGTGGACACTATTGGTAATTACTCAAAATAATTATCATCATAAAACCTTTCTTGATTACGAGTAATGGGGAGAGGTTGATGGTATAAAACATTGTGAGAAACAGCTCCCTCTGAAGTGACGTAGTTTTTGAGAAAGAAGTAATTTTCCACGAATTTGATTTCGAGACCTCAATTTTAGAATTTGAGGTCTCGAAATCAAGCATCAGAAAGCATACAACTTCGTGTGACAAGGATATTTTTTCTTTCATTATTATCTCGCAACTTCGACGATCGATTGAGCTCAAATTTTCACAGGTTTGTTATTCTATGCATATGTTGAGATACACCAACTGTGAAGACTAGTCTTTGACAATTACCAATAGTGTCCACTGTCTTTTAAAAAAAGAAATAATCAACAAAAGATTAACTACTGACTAACTATGAAGTTGTGTATAGATTTAGTTGTCTTCAAAGTAAGTGCGACCATGCACAAAAGGAACAGGAATATTGAATTATAAATTCAGATGTGCTTTGAGATAAAGAGTCTTGAAAGTTTTAAATTAAGGGAAGGAAAGTTTTTGTTTTGAAAATGGGAATTGTTTTGAAAGCCTAATTGTCATAATAATGCTAATGATAGAAAGCGTCATGAGAAATAAGTTCGTCAGAAAGGTCCCTGTTGATTCAAAGTCAAAACAAGTATCTCAACAAATTTTAATCCCCATTATATTAATACCGTCATTATAATAATATAACCACATACAGGAATTCCTTGATCATCAATGGGTGCATCTATATCATGCAGGTGTTGCAATGGCAACATGCAAAGTTATGCAAAGTTATGCAAATGAGTGAGTCCCTTCCAGAGACAACAACAACAGCGAAGCATTACATACAAAGCATTCAGCAAAAAATGGTAAGCAAAAAAAGCATGGCTCTGTCATTCAAGGCTTCTGAAGTAAATACAACATACTGCACCAGACTACACCATTCAATATGTACAGGATGCAACTCAATGACCTTTGACATGATATAGTGACCCTTAACCTTACCTTGTGTTTGATTCGTTAAACTTGAAGTAAATCCTTTAATAGTAACATGACGGGTAGAGGTTTGTGGATGAAGGGTGGGAAGGAATGAAGCCCAGGAGGAAAAAAGGTGAAGCTGTTAGATTGTTCTCTGATTAGTTATCGATTAATTGTTATCGATTAATTGTTATCGATTAATTGTTAAATTTAACATCTTTTTCAAACTGTTAGTCAGCTTTTATGAAGTCTTCGATTTTTTTTTTTTTTTAAGTTGAATAAAATTCACAATATATTTTGATAATTTGATTGTGCTAATATAAGTTCCTACATTCGTTGACTCAGATTTAATATGAATACCCAGGGTCATGAATTGTGGTAGAATCAGGAGATGAGGATTGTGGGATCTCAAATGATGAATCAACCAATGATATTGAAATGAATTAATTTACTGTAACATACACTACCACCAAATATGGTTTCATTATCTCTGGGAATGACAGGTAAAAAAGGTTCTCAAATGAAGTTGAATGATTTCAATCCTAACTTAAACTCCAAACAGGAAAAGAATGATGAGAAAATCTAGAAGGAATTAGAGATTCTGAAATTACAAAAATACTGTCAGTAAAAAGAAGTTTTCAATGCACATCAAATCATGGATGAGAGCAAACTCTAACTTGTCTAAAACATGAATATTAAAAATAGGGTATCATGACATTAATTTTCTATTAAAAAAAGGGTTCTGTGAATGTTGTTGTTGTTTTTGGGGCTTTTTTTTTTTTTTTTTTGAGAAAATGTAACAACAACATCATCATTTACCATAATTTATGAGTGTTGAAAACGGCTGTAACAAATTCCTACTGTGTAGTTAACGTTATTTGCTAAAACAGACAACAATAACTTGTAAAAAAAATGTATCCAAACACATTATAATAAACTCCTAATAATCAATATTAATCCCTGGTAACTGGCTTTATCAATCAATCAACATGGGTAAGGCAGGGAGCCAACACAGATCCAGCTTTAGAGTCAATGTATTGATTTATGAGTGTGATTATGAATCTGGAATGAGATATCAAGCTTCCTACTCGAACGTGGTTGGAATATCCTACAAGCATTAGAAAGCCTCTCTTTGTTGCTAGAGACTTCATATGAAATGATTTATTGATAACGCTATGCATGGCTTAGTTAGGGAGGGGAGGGGATACAAATAACACAACATTATTAGTTTGTAAGTACCTGTGGTTAAAGAGAGTGGTTAAATTGGTTAGAATCATATCCATGGTAGACAGTGTTAGGTCAATATTTGTTAATAAAAGTTATTGTGATTCAAATTGAGACAGGAAAGGGAATTTTACCGCCAGAGTTGTTTCAGAATATCCCAAAGAGAAGTACCCTTTTCCACTTTTCTTTTTTTGAAAAACTTTGCAGAAAATGAAAATGCTTTCCACCGCAGAAAAAGAAGTCCCTTTTCCCCACTCGTTTTATTCAAAAAACTTTGCAGAAAATGAAAAATGCAGTGAACCCAATGTGCAATGGTAGAAGGTAATGTTATCCATGGTTAGATGCCATTTAGCTGAAATGAATTAGAGTGTGCCCAGATATGACAATGGCGACACAAACCCAACAACAATATTGTTGCTATTTTCTTATTAAGTGCAAAACTACTTTCTTTGGATGGAAATATTAAGACAATGCATCATCTATCTAGTTTCCAATAAGTACATACCTCCAGAGGAGTACAGTCGGACTCGTTCATGAATGAACATTATCAAAGTTTCTCACTAAATGTTCAATAAGTACATACCTCCAGAGGAGTACAGTCGTACTTGTTCATGAATGAACATTATCAAAGTTTCTCACTAAATGTTCAATAAGTACATACCTCCAGAGGAGTTCAGTTGTACTCGTTCATGAATGAACATTATCAAAGGTTCTCACTTAATGTTGTTGCTTTACACCCACCGAGAATCCCTTGTTATTGAGAATCTTCATTTTAAGTAACACCAATTGCAGGTACAGATTATTCTTAATCTTATTCTTTAAATCACAAAGACTTGGAAGATATTTAAGGCCCTTTTCTATACCACGGCTTCAGATTTGGATTTCGGCTTCAGGCCCCTGTTCTCTCATCTGAAGCCCTGAAGGCATACGCAAAGCACACGCAATTGTTAAAAAAAAACACGCAGGGCCGAGCTAGCCTGAGCCGAATCTTGAGCAGAAGCCGTGGTATCAAAAAGGGCCTTTAGTTGATTGTTCAAACTTGCTGCTAATGATGAAAACTTTGCCTGCTATTGCTCAACAGAGAGCTGAAGTTAACGTGCAACAAAATTCAGAAATTTTAAAAACGTTGGTTGTTTTTTCTTACCTCTGATGAAAGACGTTGTTATGTAAGAAGTTTTCAAACTCTTTTTGAAAGCGAGCTTCTTCTTCTTCTCGTTTGAGTGTTTCTTTGTCCTTGGGGCAGGCGCAACATCCTTCCTTACATGTCTTATTCATGTCAAAGTCCTCCTCATCTGGCTCAGGGATGAACTCAGTCTGTAACATTGGTGGTTCTACAAAACAAAATAACGTCTTAACTCATTAGGTGTCAGTGCAGGATGTAGTCGCTCTCTGGTATCTACAGAGTCAATTTCATTTCGTTTCATTTCATTTCATTTATTCTGGTTGTGGAGCCAAAGACTCTCAGAAAAGCAAACTTATTCACTCCACACCATGGAGCTGAGATGGTTTAATGAGTGAAATAAGGCCAAGTGACCTGACATCAATTTCACAAAGAGTTAGGACTCGTCTTATCTCGAGTTAAGGATTAATCTTAAGGTCTGCATGCTACAGTGCAGGGTTGGGACTCATCCCAAGTCCTAAGATTAGTCTTAAGTTAAGAAGAGTTTTGTGAAATCGACGGCAGGGGTAATAATGTGAGGCGCTTTGGGACGCTCTCCGGGTGTGAAAAGCACTATACAAAAACGGGCTGTTATTATTATTCTTCTTATATTATTCACTCTACTAGCCAGTATTTGGTCACTATTTGGTCAATACTTACTTTCTCTGCAGAAGTCTCTCATTCTGAACTGATTGAGTGCAAGCTCCTGTTTGATCCATCGTACCTTGTATGCAGTTATGTTACTATTAGGTTTCTGTGGAAGTTGCCATGAAATCATGAGTTGACTGGATGAGTTAGCTCGAACTCTCAGGTCAGACGGTGGTCCTGGTTCTATGGACAAAATGTAATCACCAAAGAATATTAACATTTGAGAAAGACTCTGGTCAAATCGTATGGTAGTTTTGGTTGGTAATCACCAAAGAATATTAACATTTGAGAAAGACTCTCGTCAAATCGTATGGTAGTTTTGGTTGGTGAGCTGTTGACAACATCTCTTTCATTAGAATTAGCAATCCAATAAGTTCAGACATTGTTTTCTGTTTGGTAGCTTTGTCAAATTGTGAACAGGGCCCAATTGCATGGCTCTGCTTACCGTCAGCAAAGAATCGGCCCTTACGGAAGCAGGGAATTCTGTGCTTCTGTCAAGCATATTTTACAGGTAAGCAGGGAATTCATGCTTGTGTGCGTGCGTACTCCACGCTACTAGGCATTCCCCGCTTACAAATTAAGCAGACGATGGTGATTGTAAGCGTATAGAGTTGATATATACGTGTAGAGTCAATATATATTGTTGGTAAGCAGAATAATTGGGCTCGATATGACTAAGGATGGTTAGGTGAGAAGGAAGGAGGAGGGAGGGTGAAGGGGTAGGAAGGGGGGGCGGGGCGATGAGCAGTTCAGGAAGGGCATAAAGTAAAATGATATCAAGATCTTACCATCCTCCTTGGTAGTGATGTAAGTTATTTCACTTTGAGCTCCCTGCTCAGCCGATGATATCATATAAGCTCGTACAAATATTGCATATTGTGTCCAAGGTTCCAGTCCAACCACAATGGCGACCCGGTCCTCTGCTTTCTCAAGAACTGATTGCCACATACTAGTCCCACAAGCATCCTCACCGTCTAAAGCTGTTACATTCTTATGAGGCCTGCGCTCAATCCAAACAAAAACATCAATATTTAGTCAGACACAAAACCATCTGCTTCTTTTCTTGAAACAATTTCCATTAAACAAAAGTTTATTGTTATCTTTCAAATAACATGAACTGGTTGTAGTATAGACGATGTGACCTGTGATATCACTTGTTTACAAAAGAGCCACAGAGCCTGGACTTCCTGCAGGCATGATTTGTACACAGCTCAATTGAAGAAAATATAAAATCTTATATTTTATGGAGATTGCACTGTCTAATTCTTATCAACTTTTGATATGATTAAAGGAGGCACATCTCAAAACTTGTCCAGCTTTTACTTTCATAACGCTTGGTTTTATGTGGACATTATGACACAAAACGTCAACTTTCCCGTAGGACCAGTGTAGTACAGTGCCTGCAAGAATACTTAAAGAATGTACAAGGTCACACTGATTGCAAACAAAGTTCACATGGTCTATACCAGTTTATAATTAAAACATTCGGGCAGGACTTTGAAAAACAGTTTAAGGGTAAACCTTCAATGATATTAAAATAAGTCAATAGAATGACATCATTTCTACTTACGCTTTCCGATAAGAAACAATAAATCCAAGCAGATTCCGTTTATCTTTAATTAGATCGATATTAATTTTCCATGCTAGAGTGAGTGTACTAGAGTTTGGTAAGGCAACCACCGTGATGACTTGAGCATTACCTGTTCAAATAAAGATGAATAGATTCGACCAATGAGTGGGAGGGATAATAAGACATTATAGTTGGTTAAGGAACCCCAACGTTTTGATCTGAAATGTCACCACAACATCTTCTTGACTGGCAGATACCTGGGGCTAATATCATATAGCATGTAACAACAGCAAACTTGCTTAGCAGAACCAGGTTACCAGCCCAAATTGCGTAAAGCTTGCATTGTTGTGTCTAATGCCCCACTCAATTATTGCTTAGCAAAGAAAAAACAAGTTTTTTTCTTCTGAACAGCTTTATGAAACTGGGCCCTGATATCACCCGGGCCTCTCAGGAGCTATTTTTTTCTTCTTTTTCTTCTTAGAAAATAATAATGATAATTGTATTCCATATTCCTGGTATTGAAATCAAGGATGCCTCATAAGTGAACTTAATCACTGCAGCTCGCAAGCCTGAGGAAACCTGTAAAAGGGGTGTTTGCTATGTGAAACACGAACACAGGGGTTAACCTCTACTCTTCAAATATAAGTGTTCTGGGGTTTTTTTACACTACCAATCTAGAAACCTATGTCCAATCTGAAGGGAAAAGAAATTATGGTAAAGTCTCTTGCTCATGTCCTTTTTGAAGGTTTCTAACCCAGACACAACAAGTTTTAAACAACAATAGACAAACAACAGTAGACAAACAACAATAGAGAAACAACAACAGGTAAACAAGCTCCCTAAAGTGTGCTTTAACTTAACTTACATGCCACTTGATCTCCGTTTGTTCCAAAGTTATTCTTCAGCGGTGGAGTCAAAAAGTTGACCTTTTCCTGGAAGTCTCTGATCAGGGACACACAGAGCTTGGGATTATTGTGGAAAAACAACGAGCCATTGCCGATTGTGATGTTAGGGTAGCTCCGACTGTCAAAAAGCTCTTGAAGGTTTCTGTTGTCTAGCAGGTAGAAGGAATACAACCTAAAAGGAAAGTATACAACAACAAAAATTACTTTATTTGGGAAAACAGTATTAATTTTAACTGAGGTTACTCAAAATCAAACATCTTGACAGGTTTGAAAATGTTTCCTTCTTATTAGCTTGAAGTCGGGGAATCTTACAAACATATGTTTAAAATTTACTGGCTGCTGCCTCCAAGGTTGTATCGTAAACTTGGGTATGATCACTGGCTACATAGCAGTTACAAGTTCAATGGCTTCTGACAGGCCCCTAACCCCCCTAACCCCCCCCCCCCTCAAAAAAAAGTTTGTAGGGTGCCGACACATTAATCCGAAGGTCACCCGGAGGTTCAAATCCCGTTCTAGTTAATTTGTCTTTGTTCAACCCGCAAACCTTTACTCACCCATTCTCCAGGTCACGTCCACCAATCCGTTTGAGATGTTTGAAGAAGTTAAGGCTGACCAGGGAGTGAGCCATCCGGATAACAATCTTCTCTGTCACCTCTTCAATCATACCCAAATTCTTCTCCAAATCCTTCATGATGTTCGCTGCAGAGAGACAAAACAATTATCATAAAGATAGATGCTGCAGGCCCGGTATTTTACTGAGGTAATAAAGGCAGTTGCGTCCATTCCCCACGGTCATTGCCTTGGTGCCCTCGAAATAATCCAGAGAAAATTGGTTTCCTCATAGGGTGCCCTTTACCAAGGATAAATTGCCTTGGTGCTCTCTTGCCCTTTCAAAAACGAGATACAACATTTTGACAAATTAAAACTCAAATTTTCAAGGATGCAACGTTTTGACTCCGACACAAAGAAATATTTTTCAAATCTAAACTTTCTTCTCATTCATAGTCTTATTTTGAGTTCCATCCAACTTTTATCCCCATGTTGTGTTCAACCACAACCTGTATCTGTGGCTATATTTAGTATGATCAAGCAGTCACGCTGGTTATGGTAATGCCACAAAAATGATACACTTACAGCAACCGCAATTGCTCAGGCAACTCAACCTGTTTGACTTGTCTTGCACTGGCTGGTTTTCATGCCGGTTAATTTCACAACTCAGTTGGGGGTGCCTTCGGCAGAATTGAGTCACTTTAAGTGTCTTGGGGGTTGTGTATCGCTGTTGTGTTTTAATAAACTGGATCCATTTGGGACACTCAAGAAAATACTGGACTGATTGGCCAACACGGTGGCTTGTGAATGTTGACGCTCAGTCACATATCTGCTGATAGTGTACAGTGCATTAGGCAGAATTGAGGAATGGATTCTTCAACAACTTGTTAACTAAATGTTGTTCACTTGTTTAATGTTTTTATCGTCAGACTCAACCTTTATAGGTTATAGGAAAAAAAATTAAAATTTTCCTACTTGGTCTAGCCTTCTCCATATCTTTTTATACCTTATTGAGTGCAATTTTGAGAAATAAAGTAAAAAGAAAATAAATAATCAAAGAAGTCTTTCCATAAAAACCTTAATTTTCTCTCTCTATATATATATATATGTATATATATTTTTTTTTACACGTTTGATGACCTACCGAATGAAGGACGTGCATAAATAATCATTCACCCAAAACTAGAAAACAAAAAGCAATTTTAATGGAAAAGATTCTGGCGTACATGGATCACTTATCTCTCTGCTACGGGCAACTTATTAATATTAATGGAATTGACAAATATAACCTATGATATTAGAGAGCAAACTTTATGTTTACATTCCTAATGGAAATGTATTATTAAAAGTGAAGTAACTAGGATTACAGTGTTTGTAATAATAGACACAAGGTGTTCCCGCTTACTTAAGAGAGGGTAAATATATCTGTGACCCCAGGGAAGTCTGTCCCCTGGAGATTATGTTCTTCTAATGTGGAATTACCATGGGCTGAATGAGGAGGATTCAAAAGAGGGCGCTATGCGAACAAGTTACACAGTTTGCCGTATTGGGGGACAGAGTGAAAAGAGGACAGAGCGAGCTAATATTTATGAGCCAGAGTGCGATTAAACCATGACCATAGTTTTGTTTAGTGCCATCACTCAAGTGAAATTACCTGGGCCCAATTTCATGGCTCTGTTTACCGCCGAATTCTTTGCTAACGATCACTATTATCCGCTTATGTGCAAGCGCCGAATTTCTGTGCTAGCCTTGTAAGCGTAGAATGCCTAGTAACGTGGAGTACGCATGCGCAGAAGCCACAATTTGCCGCTAACCTGTGAAATACGCTTGCCGTAAGCACAGAATTCCCTGCTTCCGTAAGCGCAGATTCTTTGCTTGGGCACTCTGCGCTGGTGTGCAACAAGGGTGTTTTTCTTTCATTATTCTCTTGCAACTTCAATGACCAATTGAGTCCAAAATTTCACAGACTTTATGCATATATGTTTGGACACACCAAGTGAGAAAACTGGGCGAATTTCCACACAGACGCATCTTATTAGAAAATCATTCACGAATTTATTTTTATAAAGTTATTCTATCACAAAGTAACAAAGTTCTTTTCCCTTTAAAACAACCAACCATGTTTAGTGTGCCCAGTTGACCTCCTAAATTTCAGCTAATTCTGAATGTTGAAACCAGCAGGTATCAATAATAACCTGTTGCTAACACATGGTGCCCTGTTTAACCTCAACAATCAAGACTCTACCCTCTCTAGGAACCCCTCAGGGTATCTTACCCCCTTCAAAGCTTACCCCTACAGGGTAGACATCTGCAGGGCTTACCCCTACAGGGCAGAACAGTGTGTACCCCTACCCCTCTGGGCTAATTGAGATCCTCTAGAATATTCAAGCCTATAGACCTGAATCAGATGAACATCAAACAGTGAAACTACCAAAATATCCTTCACTTGTGGTTCTAATCCTTCCATGTCTACGCCTATGGGATAAGTTAGATCATCATGGATCACTCTTTGGATCAAGAGTCCAGGATCAGGAGACTATGGACTGTCCAAAATAAATGACACCCTAATGGGGCTACAGCCTAGGTCTAACTGAGATGAGGCAGGGTTGAGGTTGTGTATCAGACACACTGAGGATAAGGAGACCGAATGACTGTTAAGTGACACCCTAATGGGAGTACAGCCAAGGTCTAACTGGGATGAGGCAGGGTTGACTTGACCCCGGTTGGAATCACATCACTGAGGTCGACTTTGGGTGATACATACGAAAAAACAAAGATGACATTTCTTTTTATTAAAGGAACACGTTGCCTTGGATCGGACGAGTTGGTCTATAAAAAAGCGTTTGAAACCGTTTGTTATGAAAAGTATATGGTTGGAAAGATGTTTTAAAAGTAGAATATAATGATCCACACAAGTATCACTCGAAATTGCACGGTTTTCATTTTACGTCGCGAATTAACACGGTCGGCCATTTATGGTAGTCAACTTTTTGACTCCCATAAATGGCCAACCGTGTTAGTCGACGAGGTAAAACGAAAACTACGCAATTTTGAGGCATATTTGTGTAGATCATTGTATTCTACTTTTACAACATCTTTCTAACCATATCAATTTTGTAACAAATGGTTACAAACGCTTTTCAAAGACCAACTCGACCGATTCAAGGCAACGTGTTCCTTTAAGTTGATCTGTTGTTTAGTGGAGGTATTTTCGTGGGATTGGACTCAGTGCTAATTGGACTCAACTCCTACCAACCTCCGAGCAATATCAACATTTTATTGGATCATTGTTTAAATAAATTACATTTAATTCATTTAAATCTCTTGTTTCCTGTCCGCAGTCTATAACCACTAATAGTTATTTCCATAAAACAAAAAAGGGCCCAGACTAAGTTCATCTCAACCTCAATTTGATTATGTGAATTTGAAGGGAAGACAAACAAGACAGCTCTACCGAACAAGTCTCTCCTAGAAGGCAAAGATGACCTTCAAAAACCTCCAGCTTGCACCCTTGACATTTCTACCATTGAGAAACTATTATTAATTGCACTCTGTGTCTGGAAGGTTGAATGGGTAGCGAGGAGGGTACAGGAGATGACTGCATTTCAAGAGTGAAAGGGCACTTTGGTGAGGAGTTTATATTACTCCCCAAAGAAATCTCAAAACTCAAATAATACTTTCAAAAAACAAATCTTAGAGCTGCTAGGCATTTAACATCATTATTTTAATAATTGCAAAAAAAGGCAATTAACAGGTTATTATGTAAAAGTTACATTTGAGAGAGATTGTATTTCCGAGACAAAATAAATATTGGAGCAAATTTTGTATATTCATCATTCTGATTTGGATTTTGGATGGTAATTTGTTTTTACTCAAGATGATATCTTTCAGAAACAACTTCAGAACAAAATGCATAAATAATAAGCCCAGTAAAAAATCACATGCCCAAACTAAAAAATACAATTTTTATCTTGGTTTGACTATTTATACTATTTATAGGAACTCAATGCATGTTTTGAAACCTCATAAAAAAGGAAGTAGATTGATGGACAAATATATGGTTCTCCTATGGTTATCCCTAAGGACCTGTCACTATGACTTGTTTGTCGATCACAATCAAAACATGAAGTCATAAGAGAATTGCAAAACCTTTTTACATGATTAATATTTCCTTATTTAACATTGTTTTTTTGGGCACTTGTTATTCATGTTTCCATGTTGCTGTCAATAACTATTGCTATTGTGAGTTGTTTATAGCCTCGTCATCCCAAGGCAATAGACATTAATGCAACCAACGATCTCAAATATAATTGAAGGTAAGAAAGGAAAACTAACACCTAGTAGAGTGGAAATAAAGGTTATCTAAGACGTGTAGGGACTGAAAATAACGATCAATATGCATGGAAGATGAATGCGGGAGCCTTAGTGACCAAGTACCTACACACAACTAGCCGTGCAAACCTTTCAATTCTAAACATGTTCCCCCACTGTTATACCCAGTGGGTAGCACAGTGTTAATTTGATGGGATATTGCCGTAGCACGTTTGTGGGTACTAAAGGTAGAATGACGTGTTATACTTGGAATTGTTGATTTGTTTTGACCTAAAAGCTCCTTCTCCACTGTATAAAAGGATTAAAGGCAGTGGACACTATTGGTAATTACTCAAAACAAAATTTAGCATAAAAACTTTCGTGGTAACGAGTAAAGGGGAGAGGTTGATAGTATAAAACATTGTGATAAACGGCTCCCTCTGAAGTGACGTAGTTTTCGAGACAGAAGTAATTTTCCACGAATTTGATTTCGAGACCTCAAGTTTAGAATTTGAGGTCTCGAAATCAAGCATCTGAAAGCACACAACTTCGTGTGACAATGGTGTTTTTTTTCTTTCATTATTATCTCACAACTTCGATGACGGATTGAGCTCAAATTTTTCACAGGTTTGTTATTTTATGCATATGTTGAGATACACCAAGTGAGAAGACTGGTCTTTGACAATTACCAAAAGTGTCCACTGTCTTTAATAATATACCATTTATCAAACCGGCGTAAGGATTGTTTCAAAAATGAAAACCTTTCACTATGTACCGCACATTGAGGACATGCACACTACATATAGTATGCCTGCAGGCCTTGAACTTCCCTCTTGAAGGGGGCACGTCTAAGAGGAAAATGTAATGTTTGTACTGGAACTTTGCAAGGAGGGCATTACAACAAAAAGCAAAGGGCACCTTGGCAATTGCTGTGGTGCCGTGGGTTATTCTTTGAGGCTTGCAAATGCCACATGGTTGAAAGGGTCTGTTTGTATCATAGAGTTACATATAAGAACTAGAGGGCGCACTGGCCTATATACGCGCTCCGACATGCGCGCAGGCGGCCATTTTCTAAGCTGACAAAACTGGCATCTCACAGCGTGTGTTTGTGCGGCCATTTTGTAAGTTGAACAAACAGCATCGCGTGAGCGTTCAATAAAAAAAAAACTCAAACGTGTATTTCATATTCAACGCACATGCAGAATGACACGCTTGTCATCTTGCGGTCCCGTGGCGTTTGTGCACGAAGCAACACTCGTGCGCCCTCTAGTTCTTATATATAACTCTATGGTTTGTACACTTCTATTTCCTTTAGTGTTTTCACTGTGTGTGATGACTACATGCTAAGCCACTACTGGTAGACATATTGTAGCTGATTGATAGACAAGATGGGAGTCCAGTTAGAAAACTGAAAAGCAGTAACAAGCAGGTTTGAAGGAAATCCAGCTAAGATGTGAACTGTTTGAACTCGTATGACCGTGGCAACCAGGGAGATTTCGCTGATCAAACCCCAAAATAACAGAAACAGCAGGCAAATCTTTGACCTTGTATAAGTTGACATTTTGGAACTTGAAGCCACGTGAATAATATGTCAATCACTGCTATCCAAATCAGCCAAGACTTTCCTTTTTACTTAACGTCTTCAAATAAGAGCAGTTTACCTCTAAATTCTTTCAATAGTACCTTTGTGAAATTGTTCAGATACAACGTAACCAATAAGCAATTTTATTAAATGACGTCAATGATCAAGTGCAAGAATACACCTTTTCCTATAAACATCTAATTCTTTCCTTTTCTAACAAACATTGTGTTTCAACCCTTGCCGAGATCTCTCTAAATATGTCATTTGGCCATCAACAATGTCCCAATTAAGTCAAGCTATTTTGGGGGTTTGGATTTAGCCACCATTATGAAACATGAGAATGTGATTAACGCCAACGTATGAATAAACCTAGATGCAGCTGAATGTCATCTACCTTAAGGGCACAGTGTACATAATATTTGTATGTGACGTCAATATGTGATAATGCTCACATCTTGTATTTGTTACTTTAAGGCAAAAAACAACTTACTTGGTAACAAGCAATGGAGAGCTGTTGAAAGCATTATGAGAAACAAGAGTTTTTAAGAAAGAGCTAATTTCTCACTAAAATAATAAAATACTTCAGCAGAAGCCGTTTGGTGCATCTGAAAGCACCCAAAGTAATGAAACAACAGTGTTTGTTCTTTCACCATTCTCTTGCAACTTCGAAGGAGCCATTGAGCCCAAATTTTCACATGTTTGTTAATTTATGCACATTTGGATACACCAAGTGAGAATACTGGTCTTTAATGAGCCAAGACTAATATGCAAATATCCTAGCTGCTTGACCCTTCATGACCCTTCATGACCCAAATGACCTCAAGTGTTGTGGAGCAATTGAAATCAACATTACTCCTCAGAAAACATCTTCAGGCCATGAAGGTGCTAGCACTCTGGTAATGGTTGAAAACAAGTTGTAATTCTATGGTGCGTCAAGGCACGAGACAGATTCATTTGTAACCGTGGCTACCGTTGGGACTGGGTTATTTATATTTGCCCGTCTCAGCCGTTGCAGAACTGACTCCAGTAAACATGGTCTCTCAGTTGTGTAAAGTCCCGTACTGCTGTTCAGTGGTGTGTTCAAGAGTGACATGAAACGGTTGAAGGGATAGTGCACGTGTCACAATATCTCAACTGATAAGTGCTTGGGAAGAAAACATAATTAAGGTATCTGTCTTTGGTGACATACACCCAATGGCTTCTACTAAGGCATTCAAAGAGCACACTGTATGCAATCTCATTTACTATTGCTCTTTATAATGATGGTGTGGGTATCTTGTTTTTCCTCATAGAGTTATATATAAGAACTAGAGGGTGCACGAGTGATGCTTCGTGCACAAACGCCACGGGACCGCAAGAGGACAAGCGCTTCATTCTGCACGCGCGTTGAATAAGCAATACACGTTTAAGGTTTTTTTTTATTGAACGCTCACGCGATGCTGTTCAACTTACAAAATGGCCGCACAAACACACGCTGTGAGATAGCTGTTTTGTCAACTTAGAAAATGGCCGCCTGCTCGCATACCTGGGCGCGTATATAGGCCAGTGCGCGCTCTAGTTCTTATATATAACTCTATGTTTTTCTTCCATACCAAAGTGACACCAGAGTCTGGTTCCTCAGTGAACAATAACCTTATATGCTTACTGTGAATACAGGGAACATGACAAAGAAATTCAACAGTAAGAGCATCCTTTCTAGTAAATTTATAAAAAAAATACTTATTCTTGGATTTTCCTCTGAGTCGTTCGTGATTAGCCTTAGCCTTGGTCGAAATCCATGCTTGGTCTCTTTCTTTTTTCATTTTAGGTCTTGAAATTTTTTAATTTTAAGTTTTTTTTGTTTTGTTTTTTTTCTAAATTAGTTGTATATTACCAATTCAATTGATGTAAAAAACACACATTTGGCCCCACCCCTTGGCCACACCCATTAAGCCCACACCTTCATGGTCACAGCCCTTGGTAACAATCTTACATGTCCTAAGGCCTGCTTCCAAGGTCAAACTTATGGTGAGATTACTAAGAACCAGGCCTGAATCCTATTGACTGCAATACACTGCTACATAAATAATGCAATCACTTAACAACCATTTTATTGGTACCTGTAATTACACAAAGCCTTGCAATTATAATTGTCTTTTACCAGGGTCATAAAAAAAGACAATTAATCACCCCCTGGGTTGAAGGTTGTATTTTATCTTATTGATGCTCAGTGCTCAGTTGGTCCGCGGCATAATCACTGAGTTAATGTTGTACACGAGTGCCACATGAAATGGAAAATGAATCAAATTATTTCATTAAAATGTTGATAAGAAACTTACTTCCACTGCGGATGCCTATTTCCAGGGAGCCGTTGATGACAGTACAACCAGCCAGTGTCTCTGAATGTCCTACTGCGTTGACTATTGAGGTGCCGTATCCACAGACTGTCAAATTAAAACACAACATGTACATCCGTATTACTCACAAACCTTCATTTTTCTTTACACATTCAAGGTGTTATAGATTGAATACCCCGCTTGGATGGTTAACTATTCCTCCAAAATTGAAAGCAATCTGACATTTCTGTTAAAGCACTCTCGTCTAATGCGATTGTAATTTCAAAGAATCTTCATTCAGATTTGTTTAATAATGATGGGAAGAAATGCCAGCAAGTATGCTGAGGTCAGAAACACTATGAGAGCTCAGATTCTATTCTATCTGAAATATCAGGACATGTTTGAAATACCACCCATTACTGTCAAGAATTCCTAGTTATACCATCAGGAAATGTTATCAAGTTTGGGTAAATGTAATTTATAAACAAGACTGGCTGCTACGATAAAGTACGACATGAATGTGTGTCTATCCTGTATCCCTCAAGGCCTACTACTTGGTCCACTACTGGAACATACTTGGAGGAAGGACAAACTAAATTTAATATTGAGACATATGTTGAGTCCAATGCTAACAAGGCAGTGTTATCAATCATAGGAACTTTGCTGAAAAATTGTGATTAATATTTGACCATGAGTACAATTTCTAGGGAATAAATTGAGTTATGCTGGTGTTCCTCGAGGCTCCATACTTGGTCCAGTTCATGTATGTAATTTGAACAGCAGGCAAAGAGGTTGTCTGTTACAGAATTGTATCTTCAAAATATAATTTAACATCATGTTTTTTTGACTACATGCATGTTATGTCAAACATGTAATGCATATGGTCAGTATAACTAGTATATTGTCCTCTGTTCTCCAGAAAAAAGTGCATTGGACTGTGTGGCTTTTATATTGGCCCCCTGGTCCAATCTGACTTGGGTTTAATCCATGTTTAGCTACATGTTTTGCATATAAGTCCCTAGAACAGGCAATTTCATGTACTTCATAAATGTGTTTAAGCACACAAATTTGCGTAGCACTGAGAAATCTTGCCAGGTAAAAACATGTTATCAACCAATACATAACGCTTTGCTCCTACAGTTACCAGCCAATAAGCCATGTGTTGATAATACTAATTGTATTACCAGTTTACCAGCCAGTGCTTGTAACTGTCTCCTTTCCCAACACTCATTTCCCCTTAGCAGTTTTCGTAACTACACAACTCTAAGTAGGATGTATAACATTTTTATTATTGGACCTCTCTATCAGTCAAAGGGATTCATAAATGACTGTTATATTCCCCTCCTGGTCAAAGGGATGTACATTAATGACTGTTATATTCCCCTCCTGGTCAAAGGGATACATTAATGACTGTTATATTTCCCTCCTGGTTATTGTACCTTTTGGACAGGGTCCTTCGCACTGTTGACAGAAGCGTGAGTTGGTAATGTTGGTGATGTAGCTGGTTGGGCATTCCATAATACAATGACCTTTGTGAAGTTTCCATTTAGGCGGACATTTATCGGCTTGAATGCACCGACGATTTTGATACTAAATGGGAAAACAAATCAAAGAGTAACCATAGTAACTGATTATTTCCAATCATACAAAAAGAACAGACTTGCCTCCTACAGTCTACAAAGACTTTTAATGTTTTATGTTTGCAATTTGTATTGATATTATTGTCCTAAATCAAGGATTAATGCGTAGAGTTAGAGTTAGGGTAAAGCCAATGTTAAAGTTTGCTTTGTTGTTAAGAAATTGATGGACAAACTGAATGGGGCAACAAGTTGATGGTCTAACAGAGTAATCGGTGATCAACTTTTGACCCACTGTCAAATAGACCAACTGATTGTCAAACTGGGTAATTGATGCTAATTAAGGTCAAAATGACTACTTGATGGTCAAATAAACTAATTGATGGTCAAACTGAGTAACTAATGATCAAACTGACCTAAAGCTTCAAGTTAACAATCAAACTTCTTGTTAAGCATAGCAAGCAACCTTAACCTTCACCTATAATCCCCATTCTGTATTTTATATTAGAGACCAACTATTTAGGGGTGCAAAATGGTATTGGATATGCTTAGCAGCTGGTCCCTGACCGGGCGGGTGCCTAGCCGTAAGGCGAAAAGGAGGGCATTACCATCATAAGCCCCTACTCTGGTACTGAAATGCCTCTATCAATACAAATGTCTAGTCCCTACCTCCAAGTGGAGCACCCTGGGCAACTGCTCACCAAAGAGCAGGCAGATTGGGAGAGACGACTGGGTTCCATGCCCCCAGAATAAAAACACCTAGACTGGAAACGGACGGAAAACCGTTGGAAACCCACATGGAGGTCTGTCATCTAGGAGAAGCGGCTGGTGGCCCACCCCCCTGGAAGTAGTAAAGTAACATCTCACCCAACTGGGAAGCCAATGGCCGAGTGCCCAGTATGTATACCAGGTCAAAACTCCTTTGGACAAACCAACCAAACATGAAAGTCTTTCCCCCGAATAGGGCCCGAGTCCCGGTGGCTGCTCACTGGCAACAGAGCGGCAGGGGTGCTAAGAATCTGCCGGATGATTTGCTGCCAACTGAAGTGCCTCCTACAGAAAGAAGAAGGAGCTCCACTACAATTAGTATTGGTACATGGAATGTTAGGACCTTGAAGACAGCGGGACACTGGGAAATGCTCCTTGAGGAGTCGAGAAGATTCAATGTAGATATCCTCGGTTTATGTGAGACCCACCTGAGACCCAATCCTGCTATCCAGTAGAAAAGACGGTATCAGCAGGGAAGGCGTGGGACTTCTAATATCCCACACACTACTGCAGTGCCTAGAGACTTTCGTTACAGTCTCGCCAAGAATCATAACTGCCAAATTCAAGATGAAGGAGGGCCTCCTTAATGTCATTCAAGTGTATGCTCCAACATCGGCGCATAGTGAGACTGAAAGTGACAATTTTTATGACACCCTACAATGCCATATTCAAAAGGTCAGCAAGAAAGAAAAGCTGATTGTCATGGGAGACCTAAATGCCAAGATTGGAAAAGAACACAGACTCTGGACACCAACTGTTGGCAGATTTGGTCTGGGAGATATAAATAGCAGAGGGGAGAAACTCCTTGAATTCTGCACACTCCATAAGCTGGCTGTCTGTAACACTTTCTTCCAACACAAGGACACCAGAAAGGCAACATGGACATCCCCATGTGGTAGGTACCGCAACATGATCGATTACATCATCACACAACTAGACAACATGAGCAATATCCTCAACTGCAGGTCTTACTGCTCAGCAGACATTGGTTCTGATCACAATCTGGTCCTAGCAAAACTATCGCTGCATCCAACAAAGACCAAACGGATCAAGTCACTCCCCAAAAGGTACGCTGTCAGCCGACTATGCAATGCTACTATTGCTAAAGAGTTTCAAGCAAAAATTGGCGGAGCATTCGAACCTCTTCTAGGACTGGTGGACACTGAGCTTGAAGAGATCTGGTCAACCTTCAAAGACACTACTAATAGAATTACAGAAGAAACAGTGGGTTTGAGAAGGGCACGCCATATCAAAGGTCTCCCAGAAGAGGTCATGAAAGCATGTGACCAAAGAAGAAAAACTAGAATCACGATGCTTAACAAACCATCTGAAAATAACAGAACAACTTACTCAAAACTAAATAAGAATGTTAAATGGCAAGTCAAGCAGTGGAAAAGAAAACTCATTGAGGCTGAAACTAAAAAAATGGAAGAGGACCATACAAAAAATGACAGCCACCAACTCTTCAAAAGAGTCAAAAATCTGGCCGGAGAAAAGGAAAAGATACCAGCTGCCAGCTGCAGCCAAAGACAAAAATGGTACCCTGAGAACAGCACCAGGTGAAGTTTTGGAATGCTGGCGGAAATACTTTGACAATCACCTCAACACAGAATTCCCAAGAGAGGAAGACATACTAGACTCAATACCAGATCCCCCAGAGTGTCAACCATCACTACCATTCACCCTAGATGAACTCCGAAAAGCTGTCAAAAAACTAAAGAAGAACAAGGCCTGTGGCCTGGACAAAATCTCAGCTGAAACCCTGAAAGCAGGGGGTGCATCGATGAACCAGCTCCTACTCCTAATTATAAACACTGCCTGGACACAAGGCAAAGTTCCGAAGGACTGGAGTGCAGGCCTGATCACCCCTGTATTTAAGAAAGGTGACAAGCTAGACCCAGGTAACTACAGAGCCATCACTCTTCTCTCCATCCCGGGTAAGGTTTTCTGTAGGATAATTCTCAATCGGATCCAAGATACTATAGAAGCACACCTAACAGAAGAGCAGATGGGTTTCAGGAGAGCTCGAGGAACATCGGATGCAGTATTTATCGCAAGACAGATATTTGAGAAAGCCAAAGAGCGACGAGTGCCCATCCACTGGAACTTTGTGGACTTCAAAGCAGCCTTCGACACCATCTGGCGAGAAGCACTCTGGAAATGCTTAAGGTCAATTGGTGTAGAGAGTAAACTGGTTGACCTCATCGAATCCATGTATGAGCAGACGAAGTGTGCAATAATCGTCAATGGCAAAATTTCAGAGTGGTTTAAGGTTGGAGTTGGGGTTAGGCAAGGATGCCTCCTACCACCAGTCCTTTTCAACCTGTTCCTTGAGTTTGTCATGAGAGGGCTCCGACAACTCGATTCAGGAGTACAAATGGGAGATACGTGCATAAACAACATCAGATATGCAGATGACACCACCCTACTGGATCTTGTTTTCGAGAAACTCCAAGTGGCAACAGATGAACTGGACAAAGCCTGCAAGAAATGGGGCATGAAAATCAACCCAGCCAAATGCAAAATTATGACAGACGACCCGAGAGACATCACCCTCAACGGCATTCCCATAGAAAAAGTACAGGAGTTTGTGTTCCTAGGAAGCAATGTTCCATCTATGGAAGAAGACGTGAAGAGGCGCACTAGGCTTGCAGCCTGGTCATTTGGTCGTCTAAAAAACACCATCTGGTCAAACCATGACATCTCAAGATCACTTAAGACCAGAATTTACAAATCACTCATCCTCCCAATAGCAACATTCGGTTCGGAATCCTGGACTCTCAAAAAGGCCACCAAACAAAAACTGGAAGTCTTTGAGATGAGATGCCTCCGCTCCATACTAGGTGTCTCTTTAAGAAACAAAATGAGAAATAAAGAAATACGCAGGCAACTTAACATGAACACAACAATAACAGATGTAGTGACCAGACGTCGCCTGAACTGGTTTGGCCATGTCATCAGAATGCCAGCTACAGGCTACCCAACCTGGTCTACTACAATGACTTCAACACTCCACGCCAACGAGGACGCCCACCATTGCGCTGGAAGGTGCAAATCCAGGAAGATGCCAACATTCCACTTCATGAGGCAGAGCACTTAGCTAGAAATAGACATGAATGGGGATGGTTCTCAAAGGAGGCCAAGGGACACCCAGTCCTACGCAGCTAAGTAAGTAAGTAAGTAATTTAAACAAAAGTATGGAATTTGAGGCATTGCATGTATCAATAAAAAATGTGTGTGTCAACTTGCCAGGTAGATTATATTCTTTTACAAACTTGTCTTGCTTTCTATTCTACTACCGCAGCGTAGATTTCCGGAATTTGGGAGTTCTGAAAAGAACTGTCCTCCTTTTTTACCTGGGGGGAGGTAGGAAATAGGCCGGGACAAATATTAATTGATAAAAACTTACCACAAATGTATTTTCTGGACATCTGTCTATACACCTGCCATTAAGGATGAGGTTCCGACACGCAATGCAGTCTCTATCTGTAGGTCCATCACACCCACCAATGCATGACTCGTGACAACAAGTCAAAGATTCATCACAGGCTGACTGGCAACGAGAAGGGCATACTGCAAGGAGGAAAAACAAAACCAAAGATCGTTTTTATAAGATGTTAAATTTGCATCGGGATAAGAATATTCATTTTGGTTCTGAATTGTGTATGGGTGTTCACCATCTCTTACGTACTAACTACGCAAAGCCTCGCCACTGATCATGTGACATAGCAACTGTCTCAATAGTCTGAGGAATTCAAACTTAAGTGGTAACTTGTGATCAAGCACGTCATTGTTCCAGACAATATTCAAATCTAACACGCAAATGGCTTATTGGACCATGGCTATTTTTATTTCACAAGTGAACAGGTCCAAACCCAGAGTGAACCACAAAGCCCCAGTTTCAATGGATCTTCAGTAAAGAAGGATTACAAAGATGGTAGCATTCTGATAAACGTCAAGAAGGAAATCTAAGGCTTATAAGAAAATAGATTCTATGTTCTGCAACGCGAGTCCATTATAAATACGCTGCCCGGACAGACTCTAGCGACTACCCCTTCTGTTATCCTGGAGAGATCATTTTATTCCCTAAGCCATTAGGAAGTTATTTGCAAAAGACAAATGTCACATAGTGTAATGACCTTTTTTTCATACTCCTATAGAATGGTTTCAATTTTGAAACTCTTCTAGGAAAGAGTTGTAACCCAACAATACTATAATAATAATAATATTTGTTCGGGCAATCACATTTACAAGCACATGTACATACATTAATCATATTTTAGAAAACAAAGTAAAACAACAGTGGGGTGCCCAGGAGAGCATAAAAGTAAAAAAAAAAATAAAACAAACTATCGCCAAAAGGCGTATGTCTCCTACTGTATGTCTGAAACAATTTAAGTTGTTTTTTTGCCAGTTCATTGTCAACTGTCTAATTTTTATCAATTAGAAAATGATTTTGCTTAAAGTTTAACAATGGTTTAATGTAAATGGCGTCTCAGAAGAAAAGGGACTCAGACTCAAGTGGAATTGTGATCTTTTAAAAGAAAAAAAAAACTTGACATGTTATATCAGACATGCATGAACGCACCATTTAGTCCCTAGCCCCCAGCTCTCAATTATTTCTGCAACATTAAATTAAAACAAATGGTGAAATTTAAACCCTCTTGGCAGAGCGGAATATGACCAATGAGGCTACATGAGAGATCTATTGAAGAGACAGTGGGGTAGAGGACAGATTCTCAGGAAAGGAGTGGACGGAAAAACAAAACAGAGCTGTGTTGGGTCCAAAGTAAGGATGCAGAACCATCTAGAAAACAAATATGTTTTGTTTCCCCTTACACCAATGTTTTGGCATTGTACATACATGTAGCACCTTCCCAGAGTTCTGCGAAAGGAAAACCCACAGGAAAATCACTCAGGTGGGATTCGAACCCATGAAATTTGCATTGCTAGAGCTAGCCGGTGGCTAGAGGCAGTTTGAATCCTATGTGTTAGTAGTAGCAGGTATTGCAATCTAGAACCAGGCTTGGGTCACGTAAGATATTGCATATGACCTACATCTCAAGTATGCCTGTATTTACCTCCCTCTCTCCCAGTAATACAAAACATAATCTTCATTGTTGTGTAAACAAGGTCGATCCCTAGATATTCCTTATGTGGTTAAAAACAGTGTGCTCAAACCACTTCAATGCAAATACTCCAATATTTACAACTTACACTGGCGTCTGTAGTTCATTTTCAATATGATTCATTTTCAATTTAATTCCACTCAATAATGAAGAATTGTTCTCCATGTAAATTGCAGAAAAATCTTTGCATTCGTATTGCGTTAAATGTAAAGTGTGCAGAGTTGAATGGAAATGGGTTTTTTTTTTCAACAAATTGTCCAGCAAGCAACAAGAACCTAACTGTCGTAATAACAATAATAAGATACAGAGTGTGCAGGCTTGAACACAAATATTATAATCAACAAGAACAAGAACAAATATGCCGTAATAACAAAATAATTAGTATGCATAAGTGAAGAGTATAGACATAACTAAATTAAAGCCCTACAAAATGTCATGGTCTGCTGTGTTTATTTCTCTTTTATGAATTAGATGTAACAGGAAACAAATCAACATGCATTTATTTCCTATAAACCAATTTATAAATCTGGGGAGTAAATTTGTTTTTTCAATGCAATCACCTGCAGGTTGGGGAAACTAATCATGAGTGTTAACAAGTATTCATCTTTCCATTACGATCGACAATAAGAGAGTATACAAATGGCACAAACCCAAGAGATGTTGTTCGTGTGATCGCTCGTTAATCAGCCTGCGCCTTATGGTATGATCAGACGATCGTGACCAAACATATTAAAATTAATTTGTTTTTTGACCTTGCGAGCATCGAGGGAACTAATCAGGGATTGTGCATCCCAACGAACCTAATTAAAAAAAAAAAACTATCTCACAGTACAATCACCTGGTTGGACTGATTGATACACTAGGGCATTGTCTGGCTACAGTGTGATATAACTCATCATTGTTTTCTACCCTCAGGAGGCGAGGCATGACAGGTTGTTGTTTTGTAACAAGTACAAATTTTATAAGGTGACATCAGGTATAGATGCGAGAAACTTCTTACTTTTTTAATTGTTTAGTGGCAGATGGAAGGAGCGAGTCAGTACAAGGTTCTTGGAAGGTGGGGGGGTTACGAAAGAAAGAAGCGCTACATTCACGAAGAGTGTTTCAGGCCTGGAGTTTCATCTTTGAAAGGGCAAGGCCTTTTTCTTTTTGCAAAAGGGCACTTCCTTTGTAAAATCTGAAAGTCCATGGGACATTTTTGAGGGGGCACCAAGGCCAGGACCAGGGGCAACGGAGGCCATCCAGGGGTGCGTTCCACTCACGCAAACAACTCGCCAATGTTCGCGCAAACATTTTTTATCTTTGGATTGATTGGTGCGCATTACGTGAAGTCGATATGGCGGCGCCCTGAAATGAAGATGGCGCGCACCGTACGCAGTATTATTATTTTTTAACTTAGTTTCTGCTGTATAGTCCTCTTTTCTACATCATTTCTTCAACTAATTAACTTTGTTACTTTAAATCTTCATTATAAATCATCAAAAATACAATGTAATTATGTTTGTGACAAGGAAATAATACTGTATGTTGTCCGCCATTTTAAAAACCACTCGCCAACACCTCAGAAGTATGTTCGCCTAAAGTTGGCAATGTTTGCAGGGGTGGCAGCACACAACTCGTTCCACTTGAAATTGTTGGCGAACGTGCGCAACTGTTGGCAACGTTTGGAACGTTTGGAACGCACCCCTCGCCTGGTGTTTGATTGATATAAAAGGGGTGGGGCAAGGATCAAGTGAAGATAATTGTTTGGGACTTTCAACAAAGTGATATGAATTAAGAAGTACAATGTCAGGTGTTTTTACCCCAGGACAAATTGTCGGAGATAATAAACACATATGGAAGTCAAGCCATTTAATTTGCACTTCTCCTATCACTGACAATATTTTGAGTGTTGGGCATCCGTTTCATGCTGTTTAGTCCCTTTCACAAATAACATCAAGTCAGACTTAAAAACAATCAACTTCCTCTGTACTCTCCTCAGCTTGAGACAACTTTAATAATCTACGTTATCTAGAACAACTAGGTATCTTTCTCATCCACACCTCATCTCAACTTAACAGACAACACGTTCATTCAGTTACCACGTAGGGGTTAGAAGCAATGTGGCACAAACAGTGGTGTGTCTTTCTTTCATTTCCGCACAGAAACCCCTGTTATTCACCTCCGCGGTGGAGTAGCGCGGTAGAGTAGCGGAGATTGCTTGACATGGACACGGTGCAGAGTCTGCGTAATCTGGGAGAGATGTTCCGAGGAATTGTTTGTTCAGTCCCGACGTGTTATGCACAGCTGGATCGTTAATCAAAGGGAAAGGCGGACAAAAGTCAGCTATACAGACTCCTGATAATGTCTTTTGGATCTTTTTTTTTCCCGGCATGTTGGAAATTATAGCTTGTATAAGAGCGTCATCAAACTGACTATTCCCATTAGTAATTTAACCCAGGTAAACCAACCAGTCGTTATCAAGTTTCAACTCAACTTATTTGTCAAAATAAAGAAGACATTGTGCTCTATTGTATTACAGCCTACTGGCAAAACAAAACATTAAACCTGTTCACTCTTTCAAACAAAGTTGTACACATCACAAACGAGCTTTTTATATTTAAGCTCAAGAACAAAATTGTCAGAATGTTCTTTATGACTTCATACATCAGGTACATGAATGAAAACCTTATCACCTTATAGTGTGTTTGATTACCCTCTGATAACTTCAACTCGTTGGTTACTCATCCCCAAACAATTTATTTACGCCTGTTCTAATCATCAGCAATCGGTGTTTGAGCCCTCATTATCCTAAAATACTATGTACTTCTTGAGGTTTGAATTGAACAATTGAGAGACTTTGGAACGCTAGGTGGCAGCAGACTTTCCATTTTTACATTATATTTTATGTTGATAAACGTGCTGCATTTCAAAGTGTTGCTTTCAAAATAAATTATATTTCATTTGGTTTTCAGTGAGAAATTTCCTTTTTATCGCCACTTTTTTTGCAGCTCAAGGGTTTTAGAAGCAAACAAACACGCTAGCAGTTCTGAACCTGGGTTATCAACAACAAGGCAGTGTACTTTTAAAACCTTTAAGAGTAGGGAATGTAATGCAATTAAGTACCTGCTGATAAACAACAATCCAGCCTCCATGATCCAACACACTCAACCCAAAAATCTTCCTCTCACCTCAGTCCATTGACAACAAACACCCCCTCCCTCTCCCCCTCCCCAAATCAAAAACAGAGACTACAAATAATTGCTGATAATTACACACAAAATCATCTTGGATTAAAGCTTCCCTCCCCAAACCTCATCAAAACATCAAACCCGACATGAAACTCTCTGAACAAATGCAGCAAAGATTAATAATTTGCAGAAATTCTTCTGGATGGCGCGCAATATAATCCCGTCTATCTCCAGTAATTTCCCCCCATCTTTAGCTCTGCATGTCCAGAAAGTACAGGGCACTTTACATGGAGACTCTTACTCTTTGTATCTAAGAGGGTTTGACATTTTAAGTTGACAAAAACAATATGAAGCTCGCTATGTCACCAAACGCACAATGACAACTGTACCAGATGTACATTTCAAGTCCACACAGAAAAATATAGGGACGGAATTCAATACGAGATGACTTTTTCATTTTTTTATGATGAGATATTTAAAGGAGAGAAAAAGCAGGTGGTGTTGATGAATTTATTTTGAGAAATAAGGATTTGGAGAAGCCAGATTTATATTTCAATTTGTTTTGATTTATCTGACGGATATTACATTTGGAGAGATTCAATCCCCCGAAAGATGTTGACAAGAAATTGTTTACGATTCTGCTTCTGACCTCTCCTCGGGCAAAATTCCTGCTCTGAAAATATTTGGTAACAGCATCAACAACGTAGCTCTGGGTTCCTTTATTTTCATCTTATATAGAGGTCCAATCCATGTTATATCCGAAAGCATTTTACATGCGCAATTAGTTTATGTTTTGTCAAGTTCAAAGAACTGTCAAAGCCCGAACACATGCAAAGCTTTTTCACCTTGGGTGATAATTTCTCCCAACTGAGAAATATTAAAATGTCTAGCACCATCCAGCTTAGTTCAAATAAACACGGTCATGTCTCACTCCCCAAAAATAGACTGGTCCAGCCCCCCTCCCCCTAAAGCTGCCCGGGAGCAATCTTAGAGGTAACCCCTGATCTAGTTTACAAGACAAACAGTTTGGATCGTGATGTAAAAGTAAACGCATGACTACTACCCAATGTATCATCATGTATTCTAACATGTCATCAACGTATTATAACGCAATGGGGAACCACAGTGAGCCTCAGCACAGTGAGCTCAAGCACACAACGCCATCAGTCTCTTCGTCTGCTTGTCAATATGAAAATGGGTTTCCTTTTTCCAAGCAGGGCCGAGAGCTGGGATGATTGGGTTAAATATTTCATGCCGAGCCGTGACAGCAAGAGTTGTAAACAATACCATCATGCACCTGGGATGTGGGGTTGACGGCTGCGTTGATCCTGCATGGAAGGGGGGGGGGGGTTGATGTCAGTGTAGCATGTGTAGAGATATTTAATATAACCTGGGTGTGCTCGGCGGTATCTCACTGTGTTATCGTATCAACAGAAATGGGCTGGGGTTCTTTAATTATGTGGGCAGTGACGATCACAATAACAAGTTGTTTTGAATTTTTTGCTCTCCGTTATCATCCCTGTAATTTGCATTTTAATTAGCAATTCATTCTTATCAAGTTTATAGGCTCATTCTTTAGCATCAACACAAGAAGTGGTAGGTGTATTTTGTTTAAATACTAAATGTCAGAAAGGCGATGATGAAAACCTTGCAGCATAGTTTTATGATACACTTGGGGGGGGGGGGGGGTATGCTTTGATAGCCGGTACACAACTGTGGAGTTACATGTTTGGACATGTATACACAATGTACAGCGTCTGTAACTCAAGTAAAACAATGTACTTGTCAGGGTTATTCGATTATTGAGTTGTGTTTATTACAGTGGACACAAAAAAACATTGTGTCATGTTTTGTTTCCACATGTTGCCGAAGATACACCAGGTGTTACCTCAACGTGTTGATGGACAATGTGACACAATGACATCATCTTTGCTAATAGTAGCTCCTGGGGTCGACCTATGACAATCATCATCTATAGAGAGGTCATTCAAATATAAAACATCTACCGGATATTTGTATTTTTTTCGGAAGTAGAGAGATCTATATCATCTTTTTTATCACTTTACTTAATATAACCTCAACAAATTATGACCTACATACAGGAGAAGCAGTTATTTATTTTGGTTTTTTTATTAAACATTTTTGAAAATGTGTACATTTTGTTCTGTAAATCTGGTACGAAATGAAAGAAAAAGATCGAACTTTGTCAATATCTCAAAAACATTGCCACTACCAGGAGAGTAAATTCTTTGAATCAGTAGGCTATATAATACGAGGGCGGGGCCAGGCTGGAGGGGCAGGCTAGTAGGGCGGGGCAGTTTAAGTAAAGACAGGCTGAGGAGGTAAGATATGTTAGGAAGGGGACACACTGGTAGAGGGAAGGTTGTGAGGGCGGGGTTGACTGAGAGAGAAGGGTAGGCTGGGAGGGGGGCACGGGCTGACAGGGCAGAAGGGCAGAGAGGAGAAAATAGCAAGCTTGGGCAGAGAGTTAGGAGCCCAAAGCATGGGGCAATTTGATCATTAGAGTACATATTACGTAGTATTATTTATTGTGCAAAGTGAAACAGCATTCTGTGCTAAGTTTCTCTGTCTAATTATTTCCTCATTAATGATGTGTTTAATTTTACCAATGAGGTTTACTTCCTCCAAGATCTTACAGGGCCTGTGAAAGTCTTCCTTCTAATTCTCTAACTAAAAGCTAATGTAGTATAACCCGCTAATTAACACAAGCACTTAGAGAGCTGACAAGCAATCACCATTTGTCCACACTACTTATAATGTAATCTACGTGGACATAAGACTGTGCAAAACAACTCTTTCTCAATCTGTTTCACCTTGATGTGTACATGTTGGCATGGATGCAACAGATGCACCCAAATGAACCCCTCCATTAAAACTAACCTTGCATGAACAATTCAAACATTTTATGTTAATACGCAGAAGACTAATTTCAACAATCAACAACATTTCGGCCTTGCATATGCCATGTACATTTACAAACAACACTGTCTGCCTACAACTGTCTAAACAATTCCATACTGTATGCTTCAAGTACCTTGGCTTATTGCTTACAGGTTCAAAATAAAATTGTCAGGATATTGAAATACATTGTGGTGAACAACATAGAAAGCTACAACCATAGAGTTATATGTAAGAACTAGAGGGCGCACTAGCCTATGTACGCGCTCCAGCATGCGCGCAGGCGGCCATTTTCTAAGTTGACAAAACTGGCATCTCACAGCGTGTGTTTGTGCGGCCAATTTGTAAGTTGAACAAACAGCATCGCGTGAGCGTGCAATAAAAAAAAACTCAAACGTGTATTTCATATTCAACGCGCGTGCAGAATGACACGCTTGTCATCTTGCGGTCCCGTGGCGTTTGTGCATGAAGCATCACTCGTGCGCCCTCTAGTTCTTATATATAACTCTATGGCTACAACACACATGTATTGGTCAAACCTGAAGGGGACAAGAAGTTAACTGACATCATTTTAGCAACATAAACTAATACTACTGTAAATAACTAATTCAACATTACATTGTTTACCAAGTGAGGACCCAAGTTCAAAAATTGATGACCAATGGAGTCCAAATTTTCATAAACTTGTTATTTTATGCATCCAAGTGAGAAAACTTGTGTTTGACAATTACCAAAGGTGTCCAGTGTCTCTAACACAAGAAACAGTAGAAATAATCAATTTGTGTAATCCTTGAAGACCCTACACCAAGGAGCTCATTATTTTTTTCTCTAATGACCTCCGTGTTGATGTAAGCCATTATTATTGGATCAAACAAGGACAATAGAATACAAAGTGTACATGTGTGGCTACATAGAAAGCACAAGACCTCCTCTCCTCCTTCGGAGAGGGCTCGTCTTGCTCTAGGGGCTGTTCTTGTACATGTCTAATGAGTTTCTTGAAATCTTACTCCAAGCAAGGTGAATCCTACTTCTAATTGGTCAACGAATGCATGTGTACTACTTTTATTGTCAATGTCATAATATGATTAGTAAAACCCACACAAAATGTCATCCTTCGATTTGCCATACTGTGTTTTCCGAAGCTCAAAAACTTACCTTAGAAGTCATATGATATGGGTAATTATTAGCAACAAATATTAAAAACTGAACAAATATTGAAAGTGGATTTAATTGGCTAGAACTTATTAACATCATTATACATCAACAATCAACACAATACTGACTGTATACCCTAACAAATCATTCCAATCACCTTTATAAAATTTCACCTATCTTACCAAAATACCATCATACATGTTTACATGTAGGGCCTGCACTGTATATCCTGATATATAAAAAAAAAAAAATCATAAAAATTGTTTCCTGGCAAATTCTAGCCCTCCATTCTGATGCTGGATAATGCTGGAGAATGTATGATCATACCCTGATTGTAATGGTACAATCCATCGTTATTAAGGGTGGTTATAAGCAAACAAGCCCATAAACCTACATGTAGCTCCATGGCTCAATAACTAAAACATGTATCTAGAATATGAGCGGTGAAATACAACGACTACAAAGAGCTTCCTGAATTGCAATATCCCTCTTCATTTATTCCCAAGATTATCATTATCTTACACCAATACAATTATGAATCTGGAGGCTTCAACATTAGCCCACTTCACTTTAACTCTTTTCTCCAACTCCCCCCCCCCCCCCCCCGCCCCCCGCCCCCCCAAAAAGAACTGATAATTTGACTGATGCTAAATGGCAGTCGTAAAAACTGATGAATTCAATAAAGGAATATGTTTATTATTTAATAATATCAATCAATCAATGACTGGCCTAGAAAAATGACTGATTTTGATTGGTTGATACATGTTGATGAGTCTACGTACGTGTAGTAATTTATGCGGTACGCTAGCTGCAACATTCAACTGGTTTTCATGGAATTGTTGTTGCAAAATCACAGTAGTCAATCAATCAAAGCCAATTTATCGGAGAGCTGGTCGTTGCAACGCTTGTATTTTTTTTTCTTCACATAACATGAAATCTCTCTCCAAACGACCTTGTTATAAAACCCTTGTAAATGTTCAATTCATTATTACTGCTGACTCCGTGGTACAAACATGATCCAGAGTAATAAGGATTACACATTTGGATGGCAACCCAAGGTGAAAAAAAATGTCCACGATTTTCAGTTTTCTATGGCAAACATTTAAGAGAAAATCAGCTGAAAAGATGCATCCTGTGTCACTCAAAGAAAACAAGAATATAGGGCCTTTACCAACACCTAAGCTTGGGCACCGTCATAAATTTGAGAGCAGTGTTTTGCAGTGTTTACTGAAGCCCAGAGCTACATACAGAACCAACCTAAGTCGTGGTTTGGAATAAGACCAAGCAAGATTCAAGAGCTAATTCCTCCATGATTTTTCTCAACGAAATATTACACTCTTCACAGATAATCTTGGAGCATCATCCTCTACTCCCAAACCCCCAAACTCCTAACTCCAAACCCCTACCCCAAACCCCTACCCACAAACCCTGACCTAAGGGGTAAGACTTCAATCATGTTTGATTGGGGCGAGTCTACTTTTATAAGGTAGGGTGCTTCCATCATGTCAATCAGCAAATAAAGAGAATTAAGTAAAGAGATGATTGTGAAGGTCATCAATGTTATGACAAAGACAACAGAGACCTTTTTAGAACAATTTAAAAATAAATCGCCTCGATCTCAAAAAATAGCTTTTATTTGTAGAAACCTTTGGAGTAGGGGCCTATATAATTGCTGGTCTATATATATATTTAAACAAGGACGTACGTCGGGATAGATTTGGGGAGGTATCAGGGAAAACAACCCAACGAAACAAACACTCAAAAGGTTGTCATAGTAACCTCCTCCAGCCTAAAGAATTCAACTAAAACCAAGACGTGTTGATGAAAAAGCCTGACCATGCTTTTGTTAATGTTTCCTTGTTTGTGACACTGCTACTAAGCAACGACCCAGCATGTCAATGGCTGCTGGGCTATTTATTACTGGGTCTCGATGTATTCGAGGGTTCTGCTTCCACGGCGACAACGCCCAAAGGAGAAAAACACTGCCAAATATTAACCATATCCAATCATAATGGAGGGAAATGTCAGTGCGAATGCCAACGGAAGACCGGTTCGATCAGAGAATATAATAAAACATGGTTATGTTGTTTACTCGATTCGACGAGGGATTTGCTAGCGACGTAACAAACATCCACGCTGAGTGCCCTTCTGGAAAATGACAAACAACTAGGTTTTGTAATTTAATCAATGAGGGAATGAATGATTGGTATTCATGTGTTATCTGATTTGTTTGGTGCGTCCGGGATGATCATTATGCTCAGTATATTTTTGATAGTTTATCATTTTAAGTGCATGTGAACGAGTTTTGAATGTAAAGTAGTTCCTTTCAAAAGAATGAACACGAATGGAATCAATAAATATCATGTACTATGGTTGCTTGTTTCTTATAATAATGAAAAAGTGGTCATGAATACTAATTGTGTTTATTGAAATGGTGGCAAACTAGTTTCTTTCCTGTCTCAATTTGGTTATTTTTACTTTAATTAGAGGAAGTTGAAATGGCTAAGCTAACATGAGGGATTACATCGGGTGATTATTATTTGTTGAGCAGAGTCCATGTAAAGTTATTAATAAATTTGGATAAAAAATCTAATTTTGTCATAAATCCAATTATTTCTCAAACAAGAATGGTGATATTGGTTGTGTTTTTTTTTTTTTTTTTGGGGGGGGGGGGTTTGGAGGGGGGTGGGGGTTTTGAAGGGGGGTGGGGCGGCGCTTCCTTTTTTTCTCCTTTTTTTTCTTTTTTTCCCCTGTTTTTTCCCCCCAATGCACTAAGTTTAAAGGTGACCACTGGACCCAAACATGCTTGGGTGATCGATATGAGCGCTATGTAAGAACTATTGTTAGTAGGGCTTAGGCTCCCTCCAGAACTTACAACAGTAGCCAAAGCTGTTACCATTTAGGTTTGAACCAGAGGTCGCTTAGGCTTCCTCAGAGACTTAGAGCATAGCCAAAGCCATAATGTTTGGGAGCCATTAGGTTTGAACCAGAGGTCACCCCTTCCTACAGACAGCCTTGACTTCTTAAGTTCATTCAGGTCATCTAGCTACGCTGAACAGTCTGTTCGCCATCTACATGCTGGATAACAGTTGGCTTAAGCTTCCTAAGTGACTGAGGGCAGTAGCCAAAGCTGTAAAGTAAGCCATGAGGTTTGAACCAGAGGTCACCCCTTCCTACAGACAGCCTTGACTTCTTTAGTTCATTGAGGCAATGCTCTGCTGAACAGTCTATAGCCATCTACATGTTGGATAACAGATGGCTTAGGCTTCCTCAGTGACTTAGAGCAGTAGCCAAAGCCCTAAAGTAAGCCATTAGGATTGAACCAGAGGTCACCCCTTCCTACAGACAGCCTTGACTTCTTAAGTTCATTGAGGTCATGCTATGCTGAACAGTCTGTCGCCATCTACATGCTGGATAACAGATGGTGATAGAAATAGAGAGAACTTACATGTAGGACTCTCTATAACAGTATTAACCTCATTCTCAAGAGACTTGGGTAGTAGTACAAACTCATTTGTTAAGGCCAATGGTCTAAAGATAGGTCTTCTCTGCTGGATTAGAAGACTAGGTTAGTCTGAGGAGAGTAAGACCGAATCATATTTCCATATCAGCAAACATCTTAGATACGGACAATGAGCTCAAGTAGAATATGATTTTGAAATAACAAACTATTGTCAGAGTTATAATAATCTAAGTCGAAGTCGAGGGAGACACACAAACAAAATCCTATGAAAAAAACAAATCTTTATAAAATAAAATAAAAGTTTGAAAGAAACCCATCCATTATTCCCAAGTCTGGCCATCCAACCATTCCACGCATCAAAACAAATTGATGGTTAAATTTCACTATCATGGTGTTGGTTTATTGAGTCATGCACTGTTGAACTCATCACATGATCAGCCAAGAGTACACATTTTCATAAAAAGATGGTAGTACGTCTCAACCCTGAGCACCATCAATGCCATTCTACCCAGGGTGTTAGCTTCATCGTTTCGCCCACCATTGCCCTCAGCTTTCCAGGGACAAACAATTCCAGAATACCAATCACTCAAGTTGATCAGATCCCTTTATAAATGGGAACACAACAGACATCTGACAGAGAGAGGGAACAAACCAATTCACAATAAATAAAATGGGGTGGAGGAATGTGCTCCCCACATACAAGCAGACTTAAGTTTCTGCAAATATTTCAACCAACAGGTATTTTATTGTTCTGCTTTTGGAGACATGCAAAGATGATTGATTGCCCGAACCCATTTGATTCGGGCAGTTATTGGGCTATTGTACTTTTAGGCATTCTTTAGACAGTACAATGAATGCTAGCAATAATGCACCTGTGATTTAAGTACCCTACAAAACTAGAAATGGTTTCAGGAAGTTTTGTAAGTATAAGAATATTCTGGACTACTGTGATTTGGTCTTGTTCCAACCATGAATAAGTCACAATGTGAAACTGAAAGAAGGTGCATCAATGATGCAGATTCGATAAAAAACCTGCTCACCTGTGGAAAATCAATTTAACAAAAAAAAACTAGCAAGCATGATGACGTTTGGACTCAAGAGACCTTGTTATTTAAGCTCATTTTTTATAGTTTCATAAGATACAGCTGTTACACAACAGCTTAAAAGTACAGGTTAGATTCATGTCAAAAATCACCTTAGTTTTTTAAAGTGAAAAAAGGGCCTTGACATTCTTGATCTGGTGAAGGTACATCATGTCTTAACACATGGCGCTTGCTGGCTACATGTAACTACAGCATGTCTCCATGAAATTATATTTCGCTTGCTGGGTAAACCAAACGACATTGTGTCTTAAACCAACCCATGGAGCTATTTCTGTATGTGGCTTGCTTGCTAAACCATGATCATGTCTTAAACATATGTACATCATGCAGCATCATGTGTATCACACATGGACTCAACATGAGAACTATTAGATTACCAAGCATGGATCTGGTAAATTACACATCATTTTCCTACATTATTTCACCCCAATCCCTCAGTCCATTCAACATTCAGGGGTAGACAATAAAGACAAGTTTATCATACCATCTAAATGACCCATCCCATTTTCATGAAACAATCTAGTAGGTTGACTTCCACCATGTCTCTATATGAGCAGGATCACTACCTTCCAGTTCAAGCATTTCAAGTGATGATAAACTAGTCCGTGTATCTACAAGTTCACCAGTTGACCTGTGACCTCAAGGTCACTTCTCAGTTCATGGGGACTGTTGGCTTCTTCCTTATCTCCCAGGAGGGTAATTTCACCCAGATTGGGTTCAGGTCACCCAAATGGGTGACAGGATAGTCTAGTACTGTGATGAAGGAGACGGTTTGGTGTGTGTTTGTAGCATGCCTTAGGAGATCCAATGTAAAAGCATGGAGGAGTTTGAAAATGCAATCAAGCAGAAGATGCATGTACCTTCTCTTTCGTCTCTACTTGCTACTTATGATAGGTTGGTACAGGTACATGTAGTTCCCCACCTCCATGGTAGAACCTTCGATCGATTAGAACAAGGAAATAAGTTGGAACATACTCCTTTTATTGTCAGAGGAAGAAACCAAGTCAAAATGAATTGTAGATCAGAAACTATTACAAACTATTAAAATGACAGTATACGGTATGACAAACAACAAAATCCTGCGATGTCCAGGATGTGGCAAAATAGGAAACTAACTTAATATCATGATCAATATTAACACTGACAATTCGATCGAGATGGGAAACCAATTTTAAAAAAATAGAACGCAGACAAACATAAAAGTGTCAAGAACTACTTCCAACATCTCAGATAAAAGTCACTTCAGGCACAAAGGCCAAAGAAAATAAGAACCACAAAATAACCGCAAACTCTTAAGAAACAGATCAAGCTGAGAAAGGAGTTATCATTTTCCCTCACTTAATATTGACAACTGAAATTCCACGAAAAACAGGGGGCAATGATGAAACTCCCAAACATTCTCCCCTTCTCAAATAACCGATAGGTAGACACTCAGTAACCATGGATGAATGTAGTTACCAAACTTGCTGATAAATTGCTTCAAGCTGAGTGAGACTACCACTCATCAAATTAAAAGCAAACTACACCTGCCCAAGGCGCATGCCAACATAATCCCAAATGAGGTTTATCATATTCTCCCACGCATTAGTTTTTGTCTCCGAGACACAGAAACTGACAAAGGAAGGTACAGTAAACTTCCAGCAAGGACAAGTAGGAAGTTCAATCCATTAGCAACACCTATTGTAATATGGCCGTCCAATCATAAACCCATCGATTTTTGTTTTAACTTTGAACTTTTGCCAATTAAACTTTTATCTATAACAACTTTTGAGAACTTCTTACCAACCAAAAGGACTGATGGTGTAAATGCAAAAAGAGTTGATGGCCTGATGTGTCTCAACCCTAGCAGAGTCTTTTTCAAAGGCTTAAAATAAAAATAATAAAAAATGTTTACAAATTGTTTGCTAACATCAATTCATTCTCCAGCCTCAACCCAGCACCACCCTGCACTTTACATCACTCCCCTACCACGAAAAACACAAATACCAATAAAAGCAATATGACAAATAACAAATATGCGCACGTCAGCAATAACAAAATAATACAGCATCAAAACATCTTCATAATTCATCAGATTGAATACTAGCAAAGGGTGTCGAGGCGTCAAGTGTTGTGGCAATCGCTTAGTGTAGAATCAAGAACTCTAATGACCTCAGTGTTAGAATCCAGGCCATGATATATGCAACTTATCCACCACCTGTGCCTCACCATAGAAGCTGTCATGGACCCAACTCACCTGGTTCTAGAGAGGGGTTTACAAGCTCTGTACATGTAGTACCCCCTAGTGGGAGCTGAGAAATAACAATCCAGGGCCCCTGGTTTGACCCAGAGAACAACTTTGTGAAATGCACTTATTATCCACTGAAAAACCATCCTAAGGGTCATGGGTTTTCTATTTTTCCTTCCAGCTTGGTATTATAAACTGAAAACTTTGTGATCATGGTTATTGCTAAATGGTACAACTGGGCCCACAAGTTCTTCATTTTGTGGTGTTTAGAAACATCCATCATCAAAGAAGAAGTTTTCTGGTTTCTTTTTCTCTCATAATCCTGTTTGCGACAATCCATGGCCAAGTGTCACATCTTATGGGACCAATTTAAGTTTCTACTTCTGGGTGTAAGAGTTGACTGCTAGACATGCTGGTATAGAGAGCTAGAGGTTACTACAGGTCAAAACACAATGCCAAATCAAAAGCCTTGAAGTTGTCATGTACATGTAAGGACCCATAGAGCAAGGAGCTGAGGAGCTCAACAAAACACTCTTCATCACCCAGGCTAAACCCAAGGACTAGCTCTCCCTCTCTCTCTCGCCTCTCTCTCAGTCATAACCCACCAGCTAAAACGCCCCAATGGGCTTTTGTCTCTCCAACACCCTCCCCCCCCCCCCCCACCTTAACACCCACCCTCATAATCGATCTCTTCTTCAACTACTACGATAATATTATTAAGAGAAGTTGTTTTTCATTTTCAGGGGATGATTGTGTTCAAGAAACAATCAAAACAATAGCTGTTGTTTTGTCCGCAAAAAGTGGCCAAGTAAGCTTCGAGTGGGAACCTGAAAATGAAATCACAATCGGCCTTAGGGAATTGTTGTTATGGAAATGTTTTCAGCCACCTCTACATAGATGTCCTCAAGATTTTCTCCAACAATGGCTACGTCTTCATAAAGTAGTTTCGGGGGGAAATTTCTCCGTCTCAGACAGGGGAATAAAAAACTTCTCATCTGTGAAAAGGTGATCAGAATTCATTAAAAAAGCAAAAATTAGTTTGAGAGAAGATGAGTACCATTATTGTTTATATCTCCAGCTGTGCTCCCTCACGCAACCCAAAATCTTGAGTTGCATTTATAACAATCGAAAATTTTACTCTTAAAATAAAATTAACCGTAAGCCTGTGGCAGTAACGGGATTATGGCCTACACAGCTAACCAACAGATTTGAATGGTTCAGATTAAGGTTACACAAAATTGGCTCAAAGGTGCTGCGAAACGCTGACCACATTGCTTTTCCATTTAGTATATAAATAGCTGCAACGAGAATCTGCTGTGAATAGTAGTAGGATCGGACGTGAGCACTTAGTAATGTAAATATTAACTTGTTTCTCAACAAGCATGTGTGATGTAATGTCAATTCTAAACAAGCATGAAACAAAAGGTCACCAACAGAGGGGGCTTTTTGAAAGTTAACATCTGCTCCAAGGGTCTATCCATATAGGCTCTTTATTAGTAGAAGCATGGAGGTAGGTAGACATGAATGGGACCCCAGATGTGTGTATACTACCCTGGTTGAAGCATGGTCAATAAAGAGAAAGTTGCCAGCCACACAGCTGTGGGAACCATCAAGCTACACCAACCCTTGCTTAGATATAAAGTTCCTTGAAACCTTGGCACCCCTAGGGCTGGGTACAGATTATAGAAGTGAATTGGGCAGCTATTCAGGTTTTCTTCTACGCTATTGGGTCCTGAAGTTAATCAATCCAAAGCAAACTGCACCCTAGCCTTGCTCAAGGCAGTCGAATTATTCACTCCGAAAAAAGACCGCCGCTGTATAAAAACCCACCCGTATTCACTGTGCGTAAAACCCACCCGTATTCACTGTGCGTAACATCGCACGACACGATGCCCCCGTACATTATCCGCATGCGGAGGCCGTCAGGCCGACAGCCTTTTAGGATCTGTGTTGAAGCCACTGACCTCATTACTATAATAAGCGAAGAGTTCCCACGGTCAGCTCATTACCATAATGCCCGCGAAAGACGAGACATGTTTACCTCACACACCACCACCACGGACGCATGATAGGGTCCAAAGGTCGTGATAAGGGAAGTGCGTGATTGGACGTCAAAATGAATAATTCATTTGCCTCACATCCTGTGTTGTCTGATAGGTCTGACGAACGATATACATATTCATGAGCTGCATACTAGCATATCCTCGAGCCCCCCCCCAATTTCGTCCACTATTGGAATTTTTTCAATACAACACATTAAAACGGGAAGATACAGATCCGACAAGGCTGTCGGCCTGACGGCCTCCGCATGCGGTTAGTGGTGTACGAGTGCGCTGACTTGTGTGAACAGTATTCGTGCGATGTGACAGTGTGTATACGGGTTGGTCATTCGGTGTGATCGCACACACCATGCATAGGGTATACGGCGGGTGGGTTTACAGCTGCGTCTTTTCGGAGCGAATAATGCGACTGCCTTGAGCAAGGCTAACTGCACCCCAGAATATCGGTGGATAGATTTGGCTTGGCATATTATAATTGATGCAGGATTTAGAGCTGGTGACAAGCTACATTGTTTTGTTAGGATGTTCAATCAACTCCTCCATTTTCTTTTAAATTATCAACCATTTGTACTTCCTCATGCTCAAATGCTCAAACTGAGATAAGTGTTTGAGGATTACAGTAGAGTGCAGTTGGTATGGGGTCAAGGTTCATAGAGAGGTCAAATGGGAGCTACTATAAGGTCACATTATGCATTCTGTATCCTGCAAGGGTACAACATGAGGTCATTCCAGGCCTACATGTACTTATTAAAGGCAGTGGACACTATTGGTAATCACTCAAAATATTTATTAGCATAAAACCCTACTTGGTGACGAGTAATGGGGAGAGGTTCATGGTATAAAACATTGTGAGAAATGGCTCCCTCTGAAGTGCCATAGTTTTCGAGAAAGAAGTAATATTCCACGAATTTGATTTCGAGACTTCAGGTTTAGTACTTGAGGTCTCAAAATCAACCATCTAAACGCACACACCTTCGTGTGACAAGGGTGTTTTTTCTTTCATTATTATCTCGCAAGTTCGATGAGCGATTGAGCTCAAATTTGCACAGGTTTGTTATTTTATGCACATGTTGAGATACATAAACTGTGAAGGCTAGTCGTTGACAATTACCAATAGTGTCCACTGCCTTTAATAATAGGACAGTCAAAATGGTTGTACACATGAGTGGCACACAGTGTACAGGTGTCGAAATACCACAAGACACCCACAGTAACTGCTGTGGTGCTCTGTGCTTTTGCTGTGGTGCCCTTTTTTATTCAATGTTCCAATGCAAATTTACATTTTCCTCAAAGAAGTGTCCCTTACCAGAAGAAAAATGCTGTGCAAGGCTGAGTGTACTCCTCAATACTAATATCATAACTAACTTCATATGAAAAACAATTACTGAAAGTCATGCAAATAGTAAAATAAAAGTACATGCACACAGACACCATAGCTGTGTGCTGGTAGTTCAGGCCTGATACTTCATTGAGGCAACGAAGGCGATTGCCTCCGTTGCCCCTGGTCATTGCCTTGGTGCCCTTAAAATGCTACAGTACAAATTTACAATTTCCTCATAGGGTGCCCTTTACCAAGGAGAAAATGCCTTGGTGCCCTTGCCCTTTCAAAAACGAAGCATACATGCCCCCCTAACTTCTTGGAAGCAAAGGCTCAAAGGCTCAAAGGTGTTTTACCTTTCACAGTGAGAAATAAATCAAACTAAGCATGAGTATTTTAGGCACTGAGTCTGTCAATCAAATCCACACATTAGGACACACACATTAGATATCCCATCTTCAGCTATTTCTGTAGTATAAGGTGCTGAAAAAAAAAGTACAATGAAAATGTCAAGCATTGAGGGTGAGAGAGTGAGCAGACTAGTCTAAGAGTGAGACGGAGGTTGTTGTCCTTTCATATCATCTATACGTTGGTTTAGCTCGATCACTCCCACAAATGAGATTCAAGTGGCGGATAGTAGATTAAATATCAGACTTGACATGTCCTTCCAAATCACTCCCACTCAAGGTTCTCCCTGCTACTGTTTGTTGTCTCTTCTGAACAGTCCCCCCTCAACCTAAACCCAAGAGAGTTAAAAACCCACAACTTTTAATGCCAATTCCCATCAGCGGATTGTGACTCTCTCTCTCTCTCTCTTATGGAAGTTACAGACCCAGGTAAAGCTTTTGTGGTGACATGTGCCTCTGAAGACAGATCCAGGTCATATTTGCCCAAAAGACCTGACCCTAAGCAAGGTAGAATAGCCCACTGGGAGGGCTACTAGGGCAAACTTGTGGGACCCTATCTCACACCTGAGTCTAATACAAAGTGAATGAATATAAATCTAGCCGGGCATCAAGGTAAGGTTTAACCCTCTTTCAATCCCTTCTGAAGAAAACAAATCCGCAACTGAGGTATTTCTGCTAATCAAGTCCCCGAGAAACCCTGAGAGTCCTTATGATTTAGGTCATTGTCCTCTGTCCAACTCTAAACAAAGTACAGTAGTGTTAGGGTGAGTTGAGCATGGCGTAACCATCTCACAAGGGAAGCCATGACCGCTCAATGTTTATGCACTATATGCAATTGCCACTTAGAATGACACAAACAGGTGCCGAAGCATATTTTCAGTTCCCTCTCTTCTTCTACATCACAATACCACATTAAGGCTGGTTATTGGATGATTACAACAACAATTCATGGCCAAGAAACAGAATGCTATGAGTCATGATGCAAGATTGAAAAGTCGGTGAAAATCAAACCACATTAAATCCATGTGGTTAGACCAGGACAAAAATGGGTTAATGCAAAAACAGACATGATGCCGTACCATGGCAGACTAAGGTACCACTAGTGGTCTCAACTATCCAAATGTTGACATAAATTCTTGAAAATAAGGGTATGCACAAGAGGACGGGCAAAACACTTGAGACTTTGAATATTCTGCAATGGAGACGGTTGTATTTGACTTCAGACTTGCTGAATAACGTAATGTAGACAGTTGTGTTTGAGTAAATTAGTTTGTTTGTTCGAATGTCTCCGAGATTCAATGCATTGATTACTCACAGTATTTATTCAGAAGCTGCAAAGTGTCCGTGCAAAAACAACTCGACAATCTTACCCAACAATCTTACACAACACTGTACAAACCAATGCTATTCTATCTAGTGTTAAAGGCAGTGTACGGAAAAATCTGCTGGCTATTGTTGTATGTCACTTCCTATTATCATTAATACCAGAATAAAATTATAACTGAATTCTGAAGGATTTTTCTGATGCATTTTGTACATTCCATTTGAGGTTGTGTTGAAATGCTTGAGTTGCAAAAACGATTAATAATTTAAACAGACTTATTTCCTTGAGTTCCATCAATAGAGTAGATTAAAACAGACAGGCATATATGCTTGTTGGATGCCCGACAGAGAACGACCCACACAGATGATGCACTTAGACAACGCTCAGTGGGATGAAATCATGAAATGAAATTAAGGGCCATGTGTAGTGAGTCCGATGGTCCAACTGGCTGTATCAAGCTGTGTAGTGACTCCTGGTAGACAGGCAGGAGGGCTGGTGTGTTGACACTTACAGCACCACCAGTAAGCATAAACAACTACCATGGAGGTATGGCTTGCTTATACCTGACCCCAATAACAACTAAAACCCTAACCAATCACAAACCAACAGCCTCCCATTCTTGGAGCAGCAATGGCTATAAATCCACCATGTTTTTGGCTCACAACCATAAAATTCCTGTCTAGACAAGTAAGCTCCCCATCTTGGGTAAATATCTTGGGTAAATCTGGAACAAAAACCCTACATTGACGAGTAAACATCTCTACCTGGGAACGAAAAATGGTAGTAAAAATAGCCAGTACATCTAATGTTAGTACACTGACGCAGACTGATTGTGTAACCATAACTTTATTTTTGCAATGAAAAGTTTAAATCTAGGACAGGAATCCGACATTCGACTGTAAACATCTTCCCTGGGAAACAAAAAATGGTAATAAAAATAAGCAGATAGTCTTGAGTTAGTACACTGATGCACGGTGTTTGTGTAACCATCTGATGAACTTTTCCCACTGAACCAAAGCTATGCTAAGGTCACAGCTTGGTCAGAGCAGTATTTACATCCCATGGCGAGAGTGTTAAAATCCCAATCCATTTCAAATCCCAACAACTGTGTAAGTGAACTCACAAAACCCTGCCAGGACAGCTGCAATAGAGTACAGCTACACAATAAAAACGTTTCTCTACTTCATCAGGTATCCCCCTTTTCATGTCAATCTAGGACCCCCGGCAAAGGATTGGTGAACAACGACAACGCAAGCCACGCTGTGTTCTGTTAAATTTAGAGTGACGGGACTCTATTGTGAATTAATTGAATGTGACAATAAACAACAATAGTGTGGTATTGTTGGATACCTTTGACAGCCATTGTAGGTTGGTACCCTCAGAAGGGTTTAACAAACTCAAGGTGCGTGTATTGTCAGGACATACCGGTATTGCAAACTATCGCTTACGGAAAGAAAAAGATCACCTAGAAATCTCCCTTCCAAGCCTGGGAAAGTAGATTTTAAGAATTCCATCTTTTCTCTAGACTGATTGTTGTACATTTAGCTCAAGGATAAGGGCAAGGCTCAATAATGACTATGCAGTAAATTCATGATCCCAATTTCTTAAGTTAGAGATTTTTGGTTTGAATACTCTTTCTCCCGTGAGTGAGTTAACTTTTGGCTGATGGTAAGATCATTATTCCTCCTATGTCTTCTTCATCTTCATCTTACATAAGTTTAGAACCTTCTAGTTATTTGTATATAATGCAAGTTTGCCCCAAACGAGGCTTAAAAAGCCACTCTTGGTAAGTGGTTAAAAAAAAAAAAAAATGGAGGGAAACATAGATGCAGTACGTGGAATACAGATTAAGTATTCAAACACTCAGTCAAGAATAAGTATCCTATAATTATAGAGTATTCCTTGAGGGTCCACAGAGCGGTCTGGGTGCTAAAAAAGTACACCCTTACTGGGAGATCATGAAGTAATGAAACTATGCGGAGGCAGTCACAACAAATCGCACCAGCTGCTGGCTCATTTCACATCCTTCTTTTCTTTGAAGGAGAAGAAACTGGATTAATTTCTTTCTTTCTCCCCCCCTCCAACATCTGTCACAATGTTTCATTTGATTGTATTTCCATCATTACCTCTTTCTTGAAGATGCAGTTGTTATTCTCACACCTCGGACTGTGCCCATGGAGATAAATGTGACGATGACGTTTGAATTCTACTCCAAGATTTACCCTTAATGGAAATGTACAGCCAGACACAATCAATCTGGGGAAAAAAAAAGTTTTCATGGCAGACTTCTAATCCGTGAGCCGAGAGCAAAACCTTTAAGGGTCTTAAGAAGCTGTGATTATCCGACAATCCACAAGAAACGACAAACCTGTTGGACTGCTATTTTACAGTCTTGAAACAAATCCGCCATTTCCGGCAGCAATTTCTGCAATGAGCAAGCAATGCTTTGCAGATTAAAGTCTTCCACAAAAGTGACACAAACATGAGTTATACCAATTGAAGGAATTTACAACGACTTACAAATAAATTGGTTATTTCAGCTAGGGAAAAAGGGTAGAATTGAGTACAAGTTAAAGGTTTCACACCTTATAAAGAAGTCTGATTTAAGAACTTATAAGTTGTGCGAATAAAAATCTGATGAAGTTTTGCACAAAAAGCTAAATGAATTGAATTACTTTTTTCTTGGATGGGAAATAGAGTTGGAATCGAAAAGTCTTCGTTTAGATTTAAATCATTGTGTGTGGTAAAAAGGGCTTTACAGGAGTTGTTTTTGTAAGAATTAAACCTATGTCAATCTTGCTCACATTTAACTATTTGATTTAAATGGGCATTTCACTTCACATTGTAGTGGGAAACACACTGGCTCAGTGGGTGTCAGTGGGTGATGTTTTGAAATACATGGTGTCACTCAAGTACAGAATATCAAACATCAATCAAGCTGTCATCTCAAATCAATGTCTACACTGACGACTACAAATCTAACAGTAAAATCCATAAACTTCAACTTCCAGTTCCCAGTGTCTTACTGTAGAATCTTTGGACCACCACCATCTATGACTCAACAAAGTGCAAAGCTGACCCTAAACCCCATCAGGGCCTTGGACATCCAAGGTATCAGCGTTCCCCCCCCCCCCCCCCCATCCTGACTATGATACTCCCCCCTCGTTGAAATCAAGAAGATTGACAGGCATCTAATTCAACTCCACTTTTCCGTTCAGGTTTTTGGAAAGCGCTTAGAATCAATACACACATGGGTTCTAATGTCTGTCTCAGTGACAAGCATGGCAGCCGATTTCCCCTCTCTAAAAATTGAGTCGGGGTTTTCTGGAGCCGAGATGATAGCGATATCATCGAACACCTCAGGCATTTCTTTTATGATTGGTCAAAATTTTTCTCAAAAATTAAGCTGTGAGAAATTCTTAGCCATGAACGGCAGCGACACGCATTAACATTCAGCCTTCACATAAACTGCCAATGACCAGGAACCATTTGCTGTAATTGTAACAGACACCCAGAGCAAAACATTAAGTATTGATTTTTCTTTTCATTAGAAGGACCTTCCAAGTGGGTAAACATTGAAGTAGCCTTAGACTAGGAGGACTGCCGTACAACAGAAGAAAATTAAAAGCTTGGCCGCCTTTTGCATTTGATGAAAACTGCAGACATCTTACAAGAATCAATGATGATTCATGCAGTATTTGATCTTCAACAACATCCACTTCCTTAGGGTACCACCTTGGTGCCTCATCCCTCTACTATCTACAACGTCTGGAGACCTCTTCAACAACACCAAGTGTTATGCAACTATTGCCGTTTCTTAGAAGTAGATCTCATTTTGATACAAGCTTTTGACCGTCCCTATAGCCTCTGGTTACTCAACAAATCCAGCAGACCTCTGTAACACTATCTCTTGCTATTTAGTTTATATAGCATTCTGCTAGCTTGTCTGCTTCAGGCCAAGTTGATTGTGTACTAAGTATGCACATTGTTGGCATATATTCCTCTCATAGGCTCATCTTAAATTCAATATTTACGTAATACTTCTAACTTGTAGGCTCATCTTGAATTCAATATTTTTCTGTCACAAATTTGTTGCCTGTGTGTTTATACATTTGATTACATCATTTTTTGTTTTTTGTTTTTTTTTTTAATATATAATAGTAATGTTTTTAATGACTACTTTGTAAACTGTACATTTCAGCTTTTAGCCGCTGTAATGCATTGTTTTAATAAATAAACCATGAATATATGTATGTAATAATTCAAACTCAAACCGTTCAATCTATGATGGAAAAATATATCATGACATGATTATACACTGAATTAGATGCTTATTTGTCACAAACATTTTCTTGTCCTGTTGGCTAGCGAAATAAAGAAAATGTAAGACTCTAGTTAAGTGAAAACCACATCTTCCAACCACACCCAGGACCACACCCATCATTACCACATCATTCGCATAAATACCGAATAAAAGTAACTTCAATAAAACGTGTTTTTGTTTCTTTCAAATACTGCCATTGCACCTTCACTTTAATCTGATAATGACAGGGCATTTGAGCCGGTTTTAGCTCACAGCAAATTATGCATGGTGAACACGCACAGCCAAGCACCACAATCTCAAAAACATGTTTGTTCTGCTTTGGGTGTGATTTAATTAAAGTAAACAATGCACCGAAAAACAACAAGAAAACATCTCCGAAAAATGATGAACAACAACTCCGCCGTGCGCAGTCGTTCGGAGCAAGCCCCACAAGGAGCAGTATAAGTGCCTCGATAGTCTTTGCTCTAGGTTTGCTTTTAATGAGGTCGGACATTGAGAGTCTACCCACTGATAATCATCTTGTTTGTCTTGTTTCGTCAGGTGATGCTGACATTACAAACACCTGATGGTGTAGCACCATTAAGGGGTGAAATACTGTGATGATGGCCGCTCACATTAGTAACTCATTAACAGACATGACAACAGGAGAGAGAAGAATTAATATTTCTAGGTTATGAATAAAATGATGATCAGTCTAGAGACAGTGTGAAATTGTCATTATCAAGAATTCAGATATGGATGACCTAGTATTGAAGGAGTTATTATGAGAAGCAAACATTAATAGGTTTTGAAAGGTGAGAATGTTCATCACATATTGGACCCTAAATATAACATGGACTTTTAGGATGAAGGCAACTTGGACTGGTGCCCAATGTACTCAGTTATAATTGTAAGCTGATTGTCGTCAACGATAGGAACCAGCTGACCATTTCACAAAATTTCACGCAACTGCAAACATGTATGTACGTCTACTTGGGCAACATTTATAATTCATTGTGTAAGTTGTACACCATTAACTCAAGAAATCCTTGTTGCGTAAAGTTTAGTGAAATTGGCTGTAGATTGTCACACGTCTTCAAGTCACTTTAGCCAATTTGCATGAAAACAAAAGAAGTCCTGGACATTAACAATCTTCTTCATGAAGATGCATTAGCCAGGGAGGGAGTCTTAAGAAGACACACGTCGTTCTTGGCAAGATGCCAGCCATACATCTGACCAACGAGAAACCATCAGACGATCTTTATTGATTAGACTGATGCTGAAGGTAGAATTATTGGACTCTGTGCCTGGAAATGACTCCTGAGATGGGAAAGTAATCTTGCCATGGTCCTTGAGTACCCTAAATAGATCTTAATCGTAAGGTGGCGGCCATACTGCTTTCACATTTCACCAATGTCCGACTCAGACTGACTCTGTCAGTGCACTGGTAGTTAAAGAAACATCAATACTAACAATGTAACGTGGAGAAATCGGATAATATAAAAATAATTTTAAATTTGCACTATTCAGAGAACTGGGTCTTAATTCAGCATAATTTGTTATTAAAAGCAGAACTGTTAAATTTAGAAGCAGATACTAAACACAACCCACGCATACTTTGCCTGTAACACTACAGCATAATCAGGTTAATTTCATAGTGCTGCTGAAACAAACAATTTTACTTAGCACAATAAAAAACGTGCTTAGCTGCAACAGGTAAGCAATCTTAAGTGTCAAGTAATGTGTATTGTGTCAGACAGGGAACTGAGTGTTAAGCAAGAACATTGCTAAAGCTAAGCGAAACTATAGCAAGGCACCAGTCACATCAATGGAAACATTATTGGCTGATAACCTTTTTATGCTAAGCAGAATTTCTCTAAGCTTTGCAAATTTTGTTGTTTACCACCAGCTTCATGAAATTAGGCCCAAGATATAATCTCTTCTCGATCTGAAACACCTTAGAATTATATATAGGATTGACCCTTGCCTAATCCAAAGAGCAGCTGGTTGATGACAAAACCTTTCATTTGAAGTAGATCATGAAGATTGGTTAAAGACAGTGGACACTATTGGTAATTGTCAAAGACCAGTCTTCTCACTTGGTGTGTATCAACATATGCATAAAATAACAAACCTGTGAAAATTTGAGCTCGATTGGTCGTCGGAGTTGCGAAATAACTATGAAAGAAAAACACCCTTGTCACACGAAGTTGTGTGCTTTTAGATGCTTGATTTCGAGACCTCAAATTCTAAACTTGAGGTCTCGAAATCAAATATCGTGGAAAATTACTTCTTTCTCAAAAATTATGTCACTTCCGAGGGAGCTGTTTCTCACAATGTTTTATACTATCAACCTCTCCCCATTACTTGTTACCAAGTAAGGTTTTATGCTAATAATTATTTTGACTTATTACCAATAGTGTCCACTGCCTTTAATTGCAGGAGAATTTGAAAAGCGATTTAAAGTACATGACCGTGTGTCAAAATGGGAGACTTTTAAGATGATAGCGTACGTCTCCTCACCGGTATTTACTATCGTTCTTATTGTTAAGAACAATGAAAAAGGATTGATAAGTTGAATACCCGATTGATAAGTTGAATGTCCGATTGAGAACCAATCATAGGAAGTCCAAGTTGGGATACCCAAACTCAGGTGGTGTCATCACCAGCCAAGAAAGTCCCAATTAGGAATAATTGATAGCCTAGGATTCCAATCTGGATTATAACAATTGAGAAAGATTGAAAGACAAACAATGGACCAAAATCCCTCTAGTCCAGCAAAACTCATAAAGCAGAACTTTTCATAGCTACCTGTAAATCTCAAGAAATATACATCCCACAAATTGATAAACCCCACCCCCTCCACATGAATAATTGCAGGCTCTCTAAGCTCGAAGACAATGAAATTGACTGAAATATGAGAATTCATTTCCCTTTCCAGGTCTCTCTTTGTTGAATCTCAATAAGGTAACGGAAACCCCAAAACTTTGCGGTAGTATGGTATCCCCATATCGGGTTCGTACAAGGGAGAATGATATCAGGTTAAAACTGCAGCCAGGAAAAATAATCAATTTGGGACAAAATGAAGAAGCCAAGCCGCGCCAAATGGGTCACGTAACTTCATTAGGTAAGGTGACTACTAAGGAACATGTGATATGATGAGCTAGGCACCTGGCCTAAGTCCCAGGTCCCCTTTGGTATTGGTCCCTTGTTAGGGCAAGAGGGAAGGCGATCGCTTGACACTGGTCGGACAAATACAAACAGGCGCCTTGATAAGTTTTCTGAGAAATGCGAACGTTATAAATCCATTTTATTTTAATAAACAATATTTAACAACAATCCATAAAACCATTACTTTGTGATTGGTGTTCAGATGGAGTCGTGTACATTGTTAAACCTCATGTCTTTTAATGACCCAAAACAATGGCCATGGTGCCCTGTGCTTTTGCTCTGGGGCCCTCTCATCTGAAGTGCTTCTTACCAGAGGGCAAATTGATGTGCCCCTTTAAGAGCAAAATTCAACGCCTGAAACCTAGTACCAAGACTACTTCAGTACAATGTATATATGCATGAATCCACAATAAGCAGACTAATAAACCCAAACAGAGAGCCAACCATCAACAATGGAAGAGGCATATGAGGATGAACGGATCCAACAATTCCCAATAAAAATGCACATCAATTCTTGTATTTGTCTGTGACTTGATCATGACATCAGTGGCACTAAGCTTGGGCGATATCGATTTATTTTAATCACGATATATCGCCGACAATAAATCACGATATTTGATATAATCGCGATTAATTAAATTTGACATCATCAGTCTTCAAACTCCCAGTGAAGCTTGTAGAAGAGACAGTCATAGCATAAGAGAGGTGTTCTAATGACCTATTCTTCTGGTTTTACTCCAAACCTATGGGGTGCAAGATGTCTCAGCTAGGAAATACATCGCAATATTGCGATACTTAATCGATATTGCAATAGATCGATATTTCGATCAAAACCCAATCGATCCAATAACGAAATTGTTTCCAAATTAGTATCGCGATATTCGATAATATCGTGGTATCGCCCAAGCTTAAGTGGCACCAGCTATCTGAACATCCAGACGTTCTGTCCTGTTTTTCATGGATTAGGCTCTAACCATGAACGAAGACTCCACGTCTGAAAATCAGATTAATCAGATTTTAGTCTCAGCTGAATCGTAACAATACTCAGAACAAGACACACAAAAACCTTCATTGTTTACATCTGTTTTCGTCAGATTCTATAAATAGAAACTGGCAACAAGTATTAATGTCATCAGGCACCAATATCAAATTCCTGTGAACAACAAACTTATTTGACCAATGTAGAAAACATGTATGTCAAGTTGGATATATACCTATTTATACCCAGTTTCACCTATGTACATGTAGGTGCTGCACGAAGGTGCTATATCATTGGCTTTACCTATTTATACCCAGTCTAGCCCGCATACATAGGTGCAATTTATGTGTCAACAACATCGCATGCACTATAAAGAGTACACATGTCAACAAATCCAAAAACATGGACATTATTTTATTATGTGTCAACACAACTGCACCACACCAAATGGACACTTCATATAGCACACATTTTCTTTGACAGATTACCCCAAAAATGAAACAATTTATCAACTTTGACTTAAACTGCCAAAGTGTGGTTTTAAAGTAAGAAACAGCTGGCAGGTCGTTGAAACTGAGCGAGACCCTGCCATTTGATTTAAAAGGTGAAATACAATCAAAAGCACACTACTTAAAATTAAAACCAGTTTAAACAGAACTTTCCAATGATATTTACGAAAATTAAACTCAAACAATGGATGCGTTGTACGTTAATAACATGCACGTGTAGCTTAAATTGTTTTCTGTCACTGAGGGCGCTCTCTTCCTCATAAAAAAAACCCGACATCATTATGTAAATAGTCTAAAATAAAAACAAATATTTTTTTGCAAGCTTCAAATTTGTAAGTTGTGACAAATTCTTCCCTCCAAAACAAAAGGAATAACTTATAAAAAATTGATTAATGAACGCCGGTGATATCAAGAAGGTTTAACAGTCCATTAACCCTGGCTGACTCTCATCAAGGTTGGAGTGGGGCGCCAGTGAAGACCACAACACATCATCTCAGTCAGCACGATGGAGAGTTTAGCATTTTTAGCTACACCAATACAGCAGGGAAAAAGCTTGTGGCTTTTAAATATAAATTATGCCTAGAAGGTCACTCAGGTCATGATCTGGGTTGTGTCCAGTATCAGACTCAACTCCTTCTTCTAAAGTCTGAAGGTGAAATCTTAGAAGAGGGTCTCAATGGTGAAATCAAAAGGGTTTCTTATCAGGACCATATGTTACTTGAGAAACGTTGTTCAGAAAAACAAACAAGTTTCTCATGGTCCTACAAGAATCATGCGTTGGACCTTGGCTGGGTCTCGCTCTGGAATCTCAGGTTGACTCTAAAGTCCATTTACCTTTTTTATAATAAAAATCAAGGCAACCTACATTGTAACTCACCAAAAGGAATTTACTTAACTCTTAACTGCACAAAAGACCATAAAACACCCACTAAATAAAACAACCCTACACAACCATTCTATCAAATAAGGTTTCCATAAACAGCATTCCTATGAAACCTGGGGCCAATTTCATAGAGCTGCTTAAGCAAAAAATCTGCTTAAGCACGAAAATAGCTCGCTTATTTTACACATGTTACTGGCCAAAATGTCATGCCATATACATTGCTTATGACTAGTATTTAACTGTTGTTACTTAGCATAACAATTGAGTGGAGTCTTGGCCGGTAATCTGATTTTACTAAGCAATGAATTTTTTGCCTAAGCAAAATTTTGTGCTTAAGCAGCTCTATGAAATTGGGCCCTGATGTCACTTAAACTTCCAAGAAAGTGTGCAGACTGCCCTGAGGTATGGAATCTCTCTCCTTCCATCCATACTCATAAATTAAGAAAGACTGAAGAAGTATCTCTGAATCCAGAACCAACCTCCTGGCAAGGCAGTGCAGTGAACATATGTTTGGGTTATTACTCAGGCTATCCTCCAAGGATACAGAAAATGGATTTAGGGAGAATTATCAGATCCCATGGGAGTATTTACATGTCTTCCAGTCTCTGTAAAATGACACCCTGTTTTAGTTGCCATAAACAAGCATTTACAAATCAACAATTTAGACATCCTGTTTGGCAGTGAACAATTTAAACGGTCACAATAACTTGTTTTTATCCTTGGCAGGCTTTGGCTTGAATAGAAGTACCAGGTTTTTATCCTTCAATTGAGTTTATAGTCTAGAATACATACAAAGGTATCATTGAGAGCATACATGTAACAATTTAAACCAAATTAAATATTAGTAATCATCCTTCTGGTGTTTATGCCTTTGCAAACACTTGCTTTCTAACAAACAAGAATGCTATAAAAATTAAAAACTTGTTGAACTAGAATTCCCTCTACCATAAACCATGACATGTGTTGAAGTGAACATTCATACCCTGGAGGTTTTAAGTGACCAGCCTGATGCTCCACGGAGGCAATGAAAGCGATTGTCTTCATGCCCCCTTGTCATTGCCTTGGTGTCCTTGAAATGCTCCAGTGGAAATTTGCAATTTCCTCATTAAAGGAACACGTTGCCTTGGATCGGTCGAGTTGGTCTTTGAAAAGCGCTATGTAACCGTTTGTTATAAAATCGGTATGGTTAGAAAGATGTTGTAAAAGTAGAATACAATGATCTACACAAATATGCCTCGAAATTGCGTGGTTTTCATTTTACCTCGTCGACAAACACGGTCGGCCATTTATGGGGGTCAAAAATTTGACCCCCATAAATGACCGGCCGTGTTAGTTCGCGACGTTAAATGAAAACCGTGCAATTTTGAGTGATACTTGTGTGGATCATTATATTCTACATTTAAAACATCTTTCTAACCATATGCATTTCATGACAAACGGTTTCAAACGCTTTTCATAGACCAACTCGTCCGATCCAAGGCAGCGTGTTCCTTTAAGGTGCCCTTCACCAACAATAAGAAAATGCTTTGGTGCCTAAAAAGTCAAGTAGAGAGAGTGCAAGGTTTGATTTCAATTTTGTGCAGTATTTCATCAACTTCACCTATCTACCCTGCATCGACCATAATACTTCACACTTCATAGGTCCCACTGGGATTAACCCTGCAAGAGGGGGCCAAGCACTGTCAAAAACACTCCACAATCCTACATCAGTCATGTGTAACCACTGTAGATGCGTCAACCCTTGGACATCACTTCTCCAGCAACAAATTACTTATCTTTTTCTTCTTCCAAATTTATTAAGAATTTCATCATGTGTTACAAAAATAAAACAAATGGCTTCTGACTGGCACCCCCCCCCCCCCCGACTGGCACCCCCCCCCCCCCGAACAAAGATGTTGACAAAATAGGGACACCGCCAGTATAGGGCTAGAAAGCTCAGTTGGTAGAGCGCCGACACGTTAATCCGGAGGTCGTTGGTTCGAATCCCACTCTAGTCAATTCTTTGTTCAACCCCAAAAATCATATCAAAATTTGCCCAGTCAGTTTCCCTTGTGGTTTATATAGATAAAAATAAAACAGGTCACAGGAATTTTGAAAGAAATGCATGACAGCTCTTTGATTAAAATAAATTTAGAAAAATTGTGAGTTAAGGGCAAACAACTTTACAATGAGAAAATAAACATCATCACAATATGGTGATCCCGGATGCAAATTCAACATAATAGGGTAAGTCATTAATACAAGAGGGCAAATCAAAGTTCACCAATTTAAACAAACTGTTGTTGAAACTTTCTGGCAGGTTTTAAGTTATGGTGATATTTCTTGGGGGGAAAAAAAAAACAGTAAATGGCCGGAAGTTTTCGACCCTAGTTTTAGTAGAGTCTTTCTCAACATTAGCCTGAGAAAATGCTGTAGAGTAAAACAAACAAAGTTTTTTGCATTTATCTATGTCCTTTTTGTTCAAAAGCAGCTTACAACAGTTAATTCTATTTTCTCAGTCATATTTCTTGAGACAAACAATTTGTGTAAGGTTCAGAGAAAGGCTAACATTGTGTCCCCAAGAAAGCAATCCAAGCAACAAGTATTTATGAGGATTCCCATAATATCTATAAGTAGTTTAATGGAGTATCAGATTGATTAGAGTTATCATTAAGTGGAAGATTACTGGTAGTATTTATCTGATCAGACGCTATGTCTAAGTAACTTGATAACTTTTATGAAGATACTTGTCATACTGGTACCAGTGCATTCTCTAAGCTTTTACACTCCATTACACAAAACAATGACAGGTCTTAAATTTCATTCTTACCAGGAGAGCGAGCACTTAATAAGAAAGCCAAACAATACAAGATACCAAACTATAAAACTTAAGATATCAAGAGGCACTAGGGCCAAAACTTAAGATACCAAGAGGCACTAGGGCCAAGATCAGCGGTAACAGAGGCACATAGGCCTTGATAACATCATCTGCCATCACAGGCCTTGAATTTCGATTCTGAAAGGGCAGAGCAATTTCAATTTGCCTCTGGTATGGGCACTTGTATGAGGAAAATGTAAGTTTGTATTGGAACTTTGCAGAGGACACCAAGGCAAAAGAACAGGGCACCATGGCAATTGCTGTGGGTGGGGTGCGGTGGGTTATCGAGGCCTGCCCTGATAACACCAATACTGCCATCAAGGAAAATTATGTACATTTCCTGCCTGTCTTGAGAATTTCAAGATGGCCATCTACATAATGAATGTTTGCAGAACTGATGATTTATTTCATGAGAAATATATGTCATGATTAATTTTCTAAGTCGATGCAGTAATACTATCTCGGCCATGCTACATTCTGTGGAATAATGCATGTAACGAATGAGTTAAATTAAATCCAAGAGTCCACTCCACATCATAAATAATAGATGGTGGAAACACATGTTTTAATATCTAGCTTTACTGACGTTTTATTCAATCAAAAGATTCTTGATTCCCTGTTGAACTTCGAACATTTCTATTTCTATTCTGTATGCTTGCCATATGATCTATCGCTATGAGCAGGTGTCACCATACAGGGAGAGACTCCAGTATTATTTCTCTGAGGTGTAACTAACCCTGACCCTCTTGTTTCCCATTGGATGTGAACTTGTCCGATCCCAAGGCAATATCCTTTCGATTCAAAAAGAGTAAAGGAATTCAGTGATTGTGTTACTAGAAGTTTGTGCTCTAACTAGAGAGCAGTGTGGATATGCCATGGTTGTGTTACTTCACTAGCAAGTGTAGAAAATGATAGTAGGCTTGTTGTAGAGTGCCAAGACATACATCCTGTACAATGTCATACTGAAATGGAGTGAAACAACATCTAACCAGCAAAAGATATGGTTCAACACTTTAACATTTTGTGGTTGATATAAAAGTAAAAAGGTGTTGCCATGTAACAGGCCTGAATAATATGTAAATGTTTGTGACGTGTACAGTTAACATGAAGAACCAACAAGTTACAGGCTAAGGAAAACTGTAAACCAGTATACAATTGTTGCACACTGTGACGGGGTCCATGGCGTTTTGTACACTCGAGGGGGTAAATGGAACCCGAGGTGAAGCCGAGGGTGCCATTTACCCTCGAGGGTGTACGAAACCCATGGACCCCACTCACAGCGTGCAACAATTGTTTTGTTATACCTTTGTATAATTGTTATTCCTCTTCTCGAAGTTCTGTTGTCATCTTCAAACATTATTACGACGGACTATTCATTGTTTTATAAGCAGACGAACAGGCAACAATTCCCTCGAACCCGCGGTTATTTCGTACACAGCGCGAAATCGACCAACGCTGGGAACGATCAAGGTGATGTACACCGGTGTACATCACTTTTCATGTTACCCGGCCCGTCGAGCCATGTAACATGCGTATTTGTTGCACGTCACATGATTGGTTCTCGACCAATCAAACTTCACAGTTTGTTACCGAGGTATAACAATACTGGTTTATTTTTATCCCACATCGTTCAACCTTTTTAATTCCAAACACTTACCAACCTGACAATGCGTAAACAATATAGATTTCAAAATGTATTCACTGCATTTTCTAATATTTTTTCAAACATAATACTTTCCATCATTCGTAAAGATGTAGCATTTTTTTTAATGTGAAATAACAATTCACATGAATTTCTATCCTTAAAGGCACTTATTAGATGTGTAAATGCAATGATGAATTGAACTTTCATCTCAACCCTGTCCCCATCCCCCATCCCTCTTTTAATAACCCCCCCAACACCCCCCCCCCCCCAAACTAACACCCCTAAATACATCAACCCATTTGATCGTGCAACCTAGCCGAACCATGCATGGATCAACAACTCAGTCCTACATGTATCTCAGATTTTCCATAAAAAGCAAGCGAACTGCCGAGAAAACAGAACATGAGAATAATATGGGGCACACTCACACACACTTGTCTAGAAGACTACATTAGGTGTGCGTGCCTGATTGTTTCAATAATTTAAGACCCTTGGACTAGCATAGCTGATAGTATGGGAACCCAATACATAATGAGTTGCAGTGCAATTGGAATGTTAAATGAGCCTTGACTTTCAAATGGTTCCTACGGGATAATTGTTGTGTACAGAACATGCATGGTTAATGACTCAACTGTGACTGCGCAGTAAAAATACCTACGACCACTGTGTAGTGTCACTATTGATACACATCATTTCACATCTTCAATTTATTCCACCGTCCTTTTTTTTATAGCTACGCAGATTGATGATGCCATGTCCATTTGTGACGGTGAAGACACGGAAATAAGACGACTACCTTGGTGTAAGACATATGAACCTTGGGAAGTTTTGGTGACCTAAATCTAGGAGTTAACTTACAAAAATAAATGGATCAATGTAAATTTAAAACCTTAATGTGTATAAGGTTGGTAAGTCAAGCTGGTATGCTTGAGTGTAGATAGTTGTAGTTGTCTCATCTTTAAAAAACATGCATTCTATTAATTCTCATCTCTGAGAATAAAGATCAACAAGTAGAAGAATATTCATTTAACATAACTGTGATCCCCCATTTTTGTATTATTATTATTTCTTGTTGTATGTCTTTTGTTGCATTGCAGAATGCACGGAAGAATAATAAGAATCATGTGTAAAAAGTGTAACATTTAGACCTACACATGTACCTTACATTATTTCTCAAAAACGTGAAAATCATCAGGATTTCTTTTTCAGGACTGCTTAAGGATGAGTTTTGTTTTAAAAAAAAACAATAATTTGAACCGACTCAATCCCCGCTTGACATCATCAATAATATCATCCCTTTTAAAGACTGAAGAGGTTGAGCAAGATGCGTGGGTTATCCTCAGTTCCACTGACGACTCTAGTACTTGACACTGAAGGTGTTAATTTCAAAACCCAACAGCTACATGTAGGCCTACCCAAGCAACAAGAAGTATTCTACCAATGTGCTGCATTACATGCTAAATTGAGCTGGTCATATACATCCAAATGCAAACAGCTACATGTACAATCCTGTTGCCATGGTAAATTGATTTTTTTCATAAGGTGTTCTCATAAATTAGTCCAATTCTAATAAACAGATCACAGACCAACACACCGTTACCGCAGAAACTGAACGCTGTAAACAACAACTTGGTTGCGCTCAATTTTAACACAGACTCTATCTAGCCAGTACGGACTAAAGTGAAAAGGGGTAAACCTTTGCATAGCGATATTTTTAGCGTACAGGTTATGTAAAATCAATAACACATTACATTCGACAAGCATAGACGTAGGTCATCCAAGATTACTAGGCTGAACAGATTTTACTTTCTCCTCACTGGAAATCCAGATCCCTGAAACAGTTCAAGAAACCAGGGTTGTTTTGGACCTTGTGTGGGCGTTGTGTGTGACTAAGGATCCATGGCAGGAATTGAACTAAAGCGGCTAATCAAACACGATTTCTTAATAAGGGAACTGTTGGTCAAATCATGCTTTATTAAAAACCAAGAGAGTACAGTATGAAATGAAATATTGTTCATTTGGAGAAATATTGTCCAAGTCTAAGTGTATTATTCCTACATGTACGTACTGGTTCTTTGTGAGATTAGGTTTGTTATACTGCATAATTATAGGCCTATCCAACTGTTTTTCGTGTGTGTGCAACTGTCAGAATGTATGTTAACTGCTCACATGTATGACAACAACAACAACAACAACAACAACAACAACAACAACAACAACAACAACAACAACAACATCAACAACAACAGCAACAACAGTGGTAAACACCACAACCCAATCCCAGGACTGCCCATGATTCATGAATAAATTCATCCAACAATAAGATGCATCTGGAGTAGTCTTGACTTCTCCTTGTATTGGTTTTCTTCAAGTCTCTAGCTTGGTGCATCTCAAGTACCTCCAGCAGCACCCCCCCCCCCCCCCAGTCACCATACCAAGGTGTATCTTATATCAGGTAAACCCTAGGGGTACTAGTGACCACACATAAAATTAGCTGAAACTTGACATGGACCCAGCTATTTGACCCGACCTGTAAATTCCTCCCATACCAAACAAGAGGGACCTTAATCAGTTTATCATAATGAACATTACACATGGTGTAAGTTTTAGCGATGTCAGAACATAGGTCATTTTGGTGGGTCCATGTTTAGGTTGGACCTCACCTTGAAATCAATGGAACAGAACCAAAGGAAGGCAAGGGAAATGTTCCCCTTTCATCATGGAGGAGCCATGTCTATGGCTCCTGTTTGCAGAGAATGACCTCATGTTGGACGTCAGATTCAGGCCCCTACAATGGAAGCCTACATCTACCTCCAAGATCTCATAAAATGAAGATGTTCATGTTCTGCTTTGATTTTACAGCAAGATATTTTGTGTACATTATGTGTAGGTTCTAATGGTGCACAGATTGTTTTTCAGACACCATACAGGTTCTTCTTACTACAATGTACTACATTCGTGTTCCTTGCCTGGGTCTCCCATTTTCCTTCTTTTCTTTTGCTTCCATTTAAATTTTCATGTCAGGCTTTTATGTCACCATATTATTTACTGTTTTAACTTTTTCATTATACATCCCGGAATTTAGTTTCTGAAAGAGAAACTTTTATTGGCTGTTATTTTCCCGCTTCTTTCTGGATCCTTCCCTTAATCCCTTCCTCCTCTTTTTTTCTATAAATAGATATGTATTTGTTTGTACTTGTTTTATGCCTCTGAAGAAGGTCCGGTTTGGATCGAAAGCTTAGGCCATCTACCCTGCTCACTATAAATTGAAGAGTAAATATACATGTATCTCATTTAAATATTAATAAACAGCAAGGCCATTGTAAAGAACAAATACAATTGGTACATATAACATTGTTATTTTGTGAGAGTGATTAAGCTGAACATTCGCATTCTTCGTAAAGGATTGAATTTCATTAAAATTCTTCTCCACCTCGGCATTTATTTACACATTCACAGCAGCTTGATCAAACACCTTGCCCTAAGTCTTACAACATTAACAAACAAAGCCATCATTTCCCAAAAGAGAAAGCATCGCACAGGGGCTGGATTTTCATCTTTGGTGTTGTAAACACCATTTGGCAAAAACAGCCTGCATTTGGAACCAAAAACAAAGTAATAATGAAAGGATGTGGTTGCCTCCACTGACTGCAATTCACTGACTAGACACTACACTAGTCCTGGTTGATTAAATTCACTCTTTGATAAATTGGTTGTAAAGACAACAAGGACAGATCAAAGCTGGGTCCAGGATCAGAGCTGGACAGGATTCATGTAAAAATACTTCCATCAGTCTGGCGGCATTAAAAAATATGGCCAAAACGAGATTTGAGCAAAACATTGTCATGGTTTCTTAATAGTAATCAAAGTATAGGGAGAAACAATGGTCATTAATCAAAATCAAATCAAGCTTTTGGATGTAGTCATCAATTGTTTAGATAAAATTACAAGGATACATGTAAGTTTGTTTAATTGCAGTCACAGTGATGTCATCAATCATGATTTCATCGCAAGGCAGATCGATGTCAAGTCTTATAGGATCTAAATATTCCTTTTGGGAAACAACCATCTATGCAAGTCACAATGCACCATAGGTACCATTTCTTTGAGTTGATATTTGTTTCATTTTATCTGAATATTTTGAAGTAACTACCTTTATATGTAATAAGCAACCTGTATTTGTCTGAGAATATTAGAAATCTAAAAAGGCACAAGGACTGAGATCACTGACAAATTCTGGAATCGGGGAAATATCCTTACACATCACTAGCCTCTGAATTGTGACTTTGATGAAGAAAATATGACAGACCTGATACTGTAAGGAGGTAACGAATGCCATTGCCTCCATGCTCCCTGGTCATTGCCTTGGTGCCTTTGAAATGCTCCAGTAGAAACTGATACTTCACAGAGGCAACGAAGGCAATTGCCTCCATGCCCCCAGGTCATTGCCTTGGTGCCCTTAAAATTCTCCAGTGAAAATTTACCAATATAGGGTTCCCTTTACCAACTCGACCAAGTTGAAAATGCCTTTACTTGCCCTTTTAAAAATGAAGCATACCTGGACTGTGTCGGCATGAAATGAAACCATACATAGAACCCCAATTAAACGAATTCCAAGAAACCGTTAAAATCTTCTTTGACATTATTAGTTTCCCTGTGTAGTTTTCTTGCTCATGATGCAGCAAATGTTGCTATGCTCCTGGATGCTGAATGCAGAATCCATTCCATCCAGATCCACTTGTATTGACATGTCCATATCTCAAGGAGAGGCTGTCACGTTGTGTTTGGCTGCTAATATGAATGTTTACAACTCAAAACACGATTGCTGATGGCTACATGTTATACACGTACCCATCTTATCAAAGGCAACGAGACTTCACATGACGTACTTAGCAATAGCATTGCTTGCTTGTTGTCAAACCTTCACAACATAGAAGGAATATCTTTTGACAAATATTAAGCCAAGAGTTCGATACAATCCAGGTCTACCATTAGGCAAAATTTTATCAGTTGCTTAAGAAGATAAAATGTTTCAGCTCTGGTAACTGTATCTGTTTGATATGCCATTTCTATGCATAGCAGATCGGGGAAATTTTCCCTGGGGCTGCTTGATGCTGATCCAAGTTGGCAAAGCATGAAACAGTTTTGATAAACGGAGAAAGATTTTAAGCTAAGCTGTATTGTATAATGCACTTTTTACTACTCAGCAGTTGGTCTATTCCTTCCTCCATGGTCTAGAGGCAGTAATGTGCTCCATAGTAGCAAGAACTTAAAGGCAGTGGACACTATTGGTAATTACTCAAAATAATTATTAGCATAAAACCTTTCTTGGTGACGAGTAATGGGGAGAAGTTGATGGCATAAAACATTGTGAGAATTGGCTCCCTCTGAAGTGGCAGAGTTTGTGAGAAAGAAGTAAATTTGATTTCGAGACCTCAGATTTAGAACTTGAGGTCTCGAAATCAACCATCTAAACGCACACAACCTGGTGTGTTAAGGGTGTTTTTTCTTTCATTATCTCGCAAGTTCGATGACCGATTGAGCTCAAACTTTCACAGGTTTGTTATTTTATGCATATGTTGAGATACACCCAACTGTGAAGGCTCGTCTTTGACAATAACCAATAGTGTCCACTGCCTTTAAAAACTATTAGTACAAACATGTATGCCCATGGAGCTAATGTATACCATGGTTTTTGTATAGTGCTACGAATTAGAAGTTCTACTAATAAGGGGCACAATGTAAGTCTGCTCTACGTATAATAATGGGACCATGGATTCAACTCCTGTGAAATAGTAGCATGGATGTAGTCACATTGCTTTCATACAAGTCTTGAAGCAGTCATAAAGGAAATGAAGACATTTGAGCTACATCCTGGACTAAGACTTGATGAATGTGATCCAAACCACCTGCTACTGGTCAGTGGTCAACCAATACAGGAACCACAATCAACATACTCACGTCTCAAGATTTCACAACGTCACACAGTATGTCATGAAAATAAAGCCAAACCCAATTGGCGGATTGAGTTACGGCTACGACTGTTGCTAAGGACATCCTATGCTTCATTGTATGAAGATGCGGCAATCCAGCTTAAGCCAGAGCCATAGCCGCCAACTCGGATATGGCCTACATGTTACCATAGAGCAAGGAACTAATGGTGTAACCATTGCATCAGTGGCTCTACTTGATACACTTGTAATCCATAATACTATGTATTGTATGTCAGTACAGGTGTATTTGACAAGTCAACGCCTTTGTAACTTTAAGATAGACAGGATGTTGTTATGAAGTACTGTGTATAACATGCTTTCCCCTGACTGCCCTCATGTGTAGAAGTAGTTAGGGTGTAAAAACATGCACAGATGTGCCATCAATACTTTCATTGCATATTATTTCCTTCATAGCCCTGAACTGTTTTCATATTCTTATTTTAAATGGAAGTGTCTTTTCTCCGAAAAACGGTAACCTCTCCTCTACTGAACACTAGTTAAGTCTCCAATCACAAAATAAATCTAATTTAGGAAGACTTTTTGGTTTTTTATTTGAACCCTAGATTTCCTGATAATAAGAAACCTGACTTTATGTTTTCCCCTCACTCTCCAAGTCATCTATCCAGGGTTGATGCATTCAACTACATCTCAACGTCTTATTTATTGTTGTAAATCTACTCCAGTACTCTACGACTATTTTGAACTCAAAAGCCATCATTTTTAATGGCTAAGATTAAGGATCATCTACCGACATTTCCCTTATTTGATTAACCGCCGTCAAAAAGTCTTTGTGACATCGGCTAATGAGATCAAGAGATAATCTCAGTCGTTCAGATTCTTTGCAGACCGGCGAAATCAGAGACAATTTTGGGGGAAATCAATAATATATTAAGGCCCAGAAGCAACAGGATCCGATGCCTGTAGACCTCTGCAGATTGTTTTGGAATATTTTCTTTTTCTTTTTCTTTAAAGTGTTTTTTTAAAGTCGCCTATTTCTGATCTGAGTGCATGGGGCATCCATACATTAATTACTCAGAATCAAAAGAGCAACAACCAGATTTACATCTTACATGTAAATATGATTTAAAGGTAATATTTCTTTCTCAAATGAACTCCTTAAAGCCATTGGACCCTTTCGGTACAGAAAAAAAAGAAAAAGTTCACAGATTTACAAATAACTTACAGGGTTTACAGAAGGTAATGGTGAAAGACTTCTCTTGAAATATTATTCCATGAAATGCTTTACTTTTTGAGAAAACAGTAAAACAATATCAATTCTCCTTAACGAGAATTACGGATTTATTTTAAACACATGTCATGACACGGCGAAACGCGCGGATACAAGGGTGGGTTTTTCCGTTATTTTCTTCCGACTCCGATGACCGATTAAGCCCAAATTTTCACAGGTTTGTTATTTTATATATAGAAGTTGTGATACACGAAGTGTGGGCCTTGGACAATACTGTTTACCGAAAGGGTCCAATGGCTTTAAAAGAGTTTATGTATTGGATCACCCCCCAAAAATAACACTAATGTGAAAATTAAAGTTACATTTTAAGACTGAATTTTAAATAATCTAACAATAGGGGCCTAAAAGCAGGATTGCGTAGAGAACACACATACATTCTACATACTCAAATCACAATACAATGATGATTCTGGTTCTGATTCCGTTACCATGGAAATTATATAACCGCACATGTGGCCTTGGGTGATTGTTGTTAGCAGTGAGTGTGTCTAAACGACAACATGCACGGCTGGCAAGAATTCCTGAAGCACAATTCGTACTTACAGTAGGAGCGTGAGATGGAATAAAATATATCATGAAGTAGACGTTTCAATTATTGTGTTTGTGAGTCAGGTATTGTGAGAAGCGTCTGCTTTTAAAAATAACAAACTTCATTGGACAGTTGAACAACCAACAATGCCAACCTAAAAGTTCATTTTAAATAAAAGGTCATGTGTGTAATATATATTTTTTAGTCTTCTTGATTACACATCAAAGACAACATTATAAATATCACGTTGAAAAAAATCAACATATTAGGGTTTTTGGGGTTTTTTTTTTTTACCCATCTTTTCAACCCAATCTTAAATTTCAATGTCATGTTTTGTTTTGCTTTGTTTTTGTTTTGTTTTAGGTTTTTCTTTTAGGAAGGTATACATCAAATTATGATTTTACTTTATTTTCTACCCAACCACCCACACAATGAACAGCTGGATTAGAGACTTCTAATTAAAAGGGGAAACTAATACTCATCACTCAATCAACATTTTTAACCTAACAGGTTGTTTACAACTGGGCACCACTAATAAAACAGGTGTACTAATTATAGCAGCAGTTTTATGGAGAAAAACAAATTCATAAATTATGGTTTATGCTTCCAAATCAGGCTTTCCTGTAGACCACCTAACTTGTCATTAACACAATTTGATTCCAAACATCCTACTTCTAAATTGTTCATTTACTGGGTTCAAGTAGGGTCCAAGTGCAGACATCAACCCACTAACTCAAACCCCTGCAGTGCTTCAATACAATCCAATCCTGATATTAACCTTACAAAACAAACTGACACGTTTCAGAGTTGCTGTTAAGTGTTGGGCTGAATATTCCTCAACGTAAATCGACTGACAGCCTAAAATACACCCCTGTAAGGCATGGAAATATTATTTGAAAGTTTGAGATCAACAATGTGTGGTTGGTGTGATGGTGTGAACAGGGGCCACGGCCACCCCCATGACTTAGGAAATGACGTTGGAAACTTAATATCCACTTACTTAGAACAATTGGGTCAGAGACCCTGAGGCCTAGAAACAACTACTGGCTATCCCCATAGCTGGCGCATGCTGGCTATCCCCAAAGCCGGCTTGAAGAAAACTATTAAATATCCCCCATAGCCGGCTAAACAATTACTGGCTATCCCCAGAGCTGGCTAGACCACTACTGGCCATCCCAATAGCCTGCTAGACAACTATGGCTATCCCAAAAGCAGGCTTGCAGACAACTACTGGCTACTTCCCATAGCCGGCTAGACAACTACTGGCCATCCCAATAGCCTGCTAGACAACTATGGCTATCCCAAAAGCTGGCTTGCAGACAACTACTGGCTACTTCCCTTAGCCGACTAGACAACTACTGGCCATCCCAATAGCCTGCTAGACAACTACGGCAATCCAAAAAGCTGGCTTGCCGACAACTACTGGCTACTTCCCATAGCCGGCTAGACAACTACTGGCCATCCCAATAGCCTGCTAGACAACTACTGGCCATCCCAATAGCCTGCTAGACAACTACGGCTATCCCAAACGCTGGCTTGCCGACAACTACTGGCTACTTCCCATAGCCGGCTAGACAACTACTGGCCATCCCAATAGCCTGCTAGACAACTACTGGCCATCCCAATAGCCTGATAGACAACTACGGCTATCCCAAAAGCTGGCTTGCAGACAACTACTGGCTACTTCCCAAGTTCCCATAGCCCACTTGCAGACAACTTCTGGCTATCACGAAAGCAGGCATGGAGACAATTTCTGGCTTACTCAAGAGCCAATAGGGCATGGTTTAAGATATTCAAGTACAGTGTCAATAAAATTAACCCAAACGTTGCATACTTCATCCCCTTCATAGCCTGAGAATTTGCTCTACAATGTCCTCCACAACCAGCGTCTTGAAAGATTCAAGCTTGAGATCTGTAGACATAGAGGAGCAGCCTCTACTTGACTCTCCTCACTTCCTCTTTCTAGGGCAGGAAATACGTATTGCTCTTACTTATTAGTTCTGGCTCATCAAACTAAGAAACCCAATATTGGTTGGACGCAAGTTTTTTCTTGCATAATGTACACAGTATTTTGAACAGAAATTATCACAACAATCGTTAGTACAAGTTTTTTTTTTTTAAGTAAGCTTTCAGATTAGGAACAATTCATTTGTTTTCTCCACACGACTAATCCTCTATCAGTCGGTACACCTTCCTTTTTACAGCACAGATGTATTTTACATCAAACTACGTCACAGGTTAATCACTGTTTTCTAATGTACAAGATGAAAGAGTCCATTGCAAAGGTTTATCGAAGGCAGTCTCAGCCATCTTTGCAATTATAGCTGGATTGAATGCTGATCATTCTGATTGTTACAGTATCAATTCTGGAATTCTATCAAAACCTGGAATGCTGCTTGCCAATATCTTGTAAGAAGCCAACTAAATTAAGTCAACACAAAGCAAGTCAAAAACAACACCCCATCAAAACTGGTCAGTAAACCAGCAATTGACGGAAAAAAATTAAGAAAACAAAAACCAATCTGCGCAATTATCTGTAAAAGGTATGGTAAGATTCCTCAGCTGATACAAAACCTTTAGGTTAATTGTATGACTGTTCAGAATGGCTTTACGTTATTTTGTTAAGGAGAGATGGTCTTGAAGACGTTTCAGAAGATAAAATCTCCTCCGAACATCGCAGCTTTATCTTCTTGTGATAACAGGTTTATGGAGGGATCAACTAGAAATTGTATCAGAATGCTTTGCTGGGAAGATGTTTCTCCGTCGTTTTACGCAAGACTCGTCTTTCATACTTATGCCTGAGTTAACAATCTTACCTTTTTGACAATGCTCACTGGACCAGCACAGCTCTCTCATTCCCAGGGTAGACTGTCGTCGACATGTCCGGCCATTGTCTTTTTTAGGGCAGAAATTAAAGCACCCTCCTTGGTCCTTGTTATCAACAATAAAGTTATTCTCTATTCCCTCTTGAAGGATGAGGGACCAGTCTACTGTGTCCATATAACACAGGCTAGGATTCTTCTCCAGGCGTATGGAACCCCGCATTACGGTGACCAGACTTGGGAGGCCAATCTCTTGCATTTCAAGCATTTCATATACCACTAAGGCATAGTTAAAGAAGAGAGTATCACCACGGATTACCGCTAGATTCGGGAACATGTTTCTTAAGGTCAGGAGATGTGAGACACGGTATAAGACGAAGAAGCCGGTGATCTCTCGTAACTTTGGGAAAGAAAGGCTGTTCAAGACGCCTGGTGGCTCCCTCTCAATAAGAAGAATGTGAAGATCACCTTCGATGATTGTACAGTTTTGTAGAATGGTGAAAGATTCAGCACTGTTGCGAATGTCAATATTTCCACAGACTGAAAAGGAAAAAGAAACATTTGATTTTTACTACATGTGTTACCATGGTTATTCAACAAACACCTAATCAACGGGTTCCTTCCAATACACTCAATTTATTCCAAACATTCGAAATATGGCCAAAATATGTTACTTTCCAAGTTAGAACATGATCAACTCTGAGATTCTCATCCACAGTAGAAAGGCATTGTAGTATCGTAGGGTTGTATGGGAAATTTGTCTGTGACACTAGTTGTTGAGCATCATGTAGGGGTTCTTTAAAATTAAGTGGATTTAGAAGATAAGCGAGGGCACGCCTCAAGATAACCCTCCACATCCACAGCAGTTACTGTGGTGCCCTGTGCTTTTGCTGCAGTGCCCTCTGTGAGATTCCAACACAAACTTACATTTCCCTCAAAGAAGAGGCCATTTTCAGAGGCAAATTGCTGTGCCCCATTAAGAGCCAAGTTCAAGGCCAGTAAGGGGTTTATGTTTCAGACTTCATTAATTATTTAATAACTTAAATATAGACCATTTCTCCGGTGCTTATAATAATATCAATACTAGTCTATCATGTAGTCTATAAAACGCACGTATACAAACAAGGGACAAACATTTTATTACAGAGGTTTTATAAAGAGATGTAATGGCAACAGGGGCAAAAAAACAAAAACAAAACTAGTGAGTATTTTCATTTCCTGATCTTACTGCTACATTTCACTTGATGTCTCATTCATTTTCCCCAGTTATGAACACCTCATGACTAAAATTTCACATAAAACTAAGGATTTTTTTTAAAACACAACCTTGGCCTCGTTAAAAGCTTGTATCAATTGAAAGCGAAAATGCTGGCATACCTGATGACACATTCGCACGCTTGTTAATTTTATGCCCTTCAGTGGGATATACTGGTCGGTCAAGTAAAACGCATTTATTTTTTATTTATTTTTTTTACCCATACAGCGATGTGTGTTAGCACATTCCCAGAGTCTTGTGAATTTTTTTAAAATTTTTTCTTCAGAACCTGCCTTTGCTAGTGTTGTTGCATGATGTTCTTACTAAGCTTGGGCGATATCACAATATTATCGAATATCGCGATATTAATTTGGAAACGATTTCGATATCGGATGGATTTGGTTTTAATCGAAATATCGATATATCGCGATAATCGCGATATATATTAAATATCGCGATGTATTTGCTAGCTGAGTCATCTTGCACCCCATAGGTTTGGAGTAAAACCAGAAGAATAGGTCATTAGAACACCTCTCTTATGCTATGACTGTCTCTTCTACAACTTTCACTTGGAGTTTGAAGACTGATGATGTCAAATTTAATTAATCGCGATTGTATCAAATATCGCGATATATTGTCGGCGATATATCGTGAAAAAAATAAATCGATATCACCCAAGCTTAGTTCTTACACAATATTGTGAGTGGTGACACATTTTGTATACACAGTGCACCTATTTCACAGATAGAGGGCAACGAACCAGAAACCACAAACCATGTGGGTGATCCAATCATCGGTGATGAACAAAAATTCAAACTTTTGTACCATGCGATTCGTGTGAGCGCCCCCCTATCATTTGAAGATTCAGATTAATGTATTACTTAGGCTGTGCAGATAGTGGGGCATCGCGATAATTGAGTGATAAAGACCAACGACTTGACCAAGACTAACTGTTTGCAAGAAGTTGAGTACATAAATGGAGTCCAAGTAGCCCAGTGTTTGTGTGCTACATAAATCATGGCCCATCAAATATTGGTGCCACTACATATAAGAAAACACCCATTCCCCCTACCCTACCAAAGATCAGTTGTCTCAAATTACCTGACCAGGATAGAGAGGAAGTAGTAATTGGCAATCCATTCAGGTCTAAAGTAGCTTGTTCCTGAATCAATTTCAAGGTAAATATTCAGCAAGATATGATAACAGTTTAATTGTTTCCTGTTTGTAATGTAATATCAAGCATGGGAATCTCCAGAACCTCCAAAACATGCGGGAAACCAATGAAGTTTGAATTCAAGAAAATGTAGGTGTAACTGTTTTAAGTGTCCTTTCATTTAAAGGCAGTGGACACTATTGGTAATTGTCAAAGACTAGACTTCACAGTTGGTGTATCTCAACATATATGCATAAAATTACAAACCTGTGAAAATTTGAGCTCAATCGGTCATTGAAAAAAAAAACCTTGTCACACGAAGTTGCGTGCGTTTAGATGGTTGATTTCGAGACCTCAAGTTCTAAGCTTGAGGTCTCGAAATCAAATTTGTGAAAAATTACTTCTTTCTCGAAAACTATGGCACTTCAAAGGGAGCTGTTTCTCACAATGTTTAATACCATCAACATCTCCCCGTTACTCGTCACCAAGAAAGGTTTTATGCTAATAATTATTTTGAGTAATTACCAATAGTGTCCACTGCCTTTAATATCTGAATTTGCAACAACAAAAAACACATAGTGTGCCTGTCACATTGAAAATGAAGTCGCAGGCTATGCATGCATTTTGTTACATAATGTTCTCTTGTTTATTGGCTGAAGTTTTGTAATCTAAGGACCATTAGAACTTAAGATCAGGTCAATGTTGGCCCTCTGTAGTTGTTTCAAACGTTCACAGTTTCTTTCTTCCTATAAAATGTTAAATCATATTTCAAACAAAAAACAATTCAAGTAGAAAACCAATTTGGCATACAGGATTCAGAAAGCTCCCATCTAATGAGCCTCTCCAACTTATCATCTTTTTGCAAAATTTACCAATGAAGAATTGTCCAATTTTTTATAAACATTTTTTTCCCAGAAATGTCCAATATTGCTCAAAAGCAATAGACATACTTGAATGTCATGAACTGCACCATTCACCTGGTCTAATCACATAACAGGTGAATCCAACAGGTGCACTGCTTAGACTGCCTTTCATGATTTGCTTTAATTAGCAAAGACAGATTTGAAGAGCTCATGGAACAACTTAACCACAGGGGCCTTTTTCCAAACCATGCTAGAGTTCCAGCTCTGGCTTGGGCTCCGGCTCTGGCTTGGGCTCTGGCTTAGGCTCCATCATCAATATTGGAGCAGTGTGCATTTTGCACAGTGTTTCCAACATCAAACGAAGCCCAGAGCCCTGGAGGTTTGAAAAAAAGCTCCAGGACTGATCAGTTCTTCTTGCAAGTCCTTCTTGCGTTATTCAAGAAGGACTTAACTTATAATTCACACAAAAATATGTTTACCATATGGAAGCCTTTTTATCATGAAGATCTGTTTGCCAAATTTTAAACCATAGTCCTCAGAGAAGAAAAAAACAAATACATGTATATACCCTAAGGAAATGAAATCCCAGTGGATCTGAAACCCATGAAACATTGGACTCTTGCTCTGGGAGTTCAGACATCTTCCTCATTGTTATTACCGTCAAGTATCTTCTGAATTGCATGGCATTTAAAAATAGGTAACACCCACCCACACAACACAAGAGCCAAAGGCAACCAAACTATAGTTATATTTCTCTGTCCCTCGTCCAGCTTGATTTGTGTTCATGGTGATGTTAAGGTTCTAGGACATGATGCTCAGGTCTCCAGTTGATACTTGTTGATGCTTGGGCCCAATTTCATAGAACTGCTCAATTGAAAGCAGAAAATGTTACCTAACTATTGCCTGTATAGTCGAAATTACCAGGATAATTGTACTTGTGACATGGTAGTTAGGCTAGTAAACTTGTGTAGGCAAAACAATTTTTTAACAGCTTAGCTACTTAATTTTGTGCTTGTAAAGCAGCTTTATGAAATTGGGCCCGGGCGGTGCCTGATATACTACAGATCTAAATAAACCTTCTATTTTTAGTCAAGGCTTGCCTTTGAGCTACTGATCCCAGACAAGTGGGAGTGATTGTGAAGTACACACAAAACCTGTTGACATCAGAGAAGATTTTTCTTCAAATTTGTGTAATTACCACAGCATGTCAAAGGGATGCCTGGCCTAGATAGGGGGATGTTTTTACTTAAAGTGATCACCAAGTTCAGGGCTAGTCGAAGGAAAGATTATTGTCAACAATCTAAGTTCTGCAATGACTGTTTGACATTTACTCCAGCGTTCTTTACGTGACTTTGCGTCAACTAAATTTTGACTACAACTACAAGTATTTGACTATGACGCATTCAAAGAGCAAATGGTCAAGCTGGTGCTAAACACTCTAACCTTTGAAATACTAGGGTTTCCTGCTCCTACATGTACCAGCCTTCTTACTACTAGGTGATAATGCAACATTTATTCAATAAGAACCTATTTTCTCATCGCTCTCGGAGCATTTTCAATCAAATAAAACCATCAACTATAATAAAATTGTGGGCAGATGTACGTGTATACGATTCCAACCATGTAATGTTCCATATTTTTGTACCCACCCCTCCCCTAACAACAACCCTGCCAAACTCCCCTGTCTAGTCTAGAAAACACAAAATACATCAAATAAAACCTGAAGTGAACCCAGCAACAAAGGTCAACCAAATATTGGCTCCAGATGTTTCAGTCATGGCTGTCATTGTCTTTAAGGGCAAGTGGAGACTTCTAGGAAGGTCCATGCTTTGTGAGAGAAAATCCTACCATGATCTTACCGTGGAGTACTAATCAGACATCTATTTCTACCTCCATAGTTTAGCTGCTGTTTGGCCGCTGTTTGGCACAGCTTGTTATAAAGGGGATGAACAGACCATGGTCAATCCGGTCAGAGCGGTCAGACTGGGCCCACTTTCATAGAGCTACATGTAATTAAGCAGAATTTATTGCTTAACAATCTTCTGCAAAGCAGAAATGAGCAGGAGAGTTACTTGTGACATGGTAATTTGGCTGGTTTAACTTTGTTCTGGTAAGCATTATTTTATTATGCTTAGTTTTTCTTGTTGTGCTTAAGCAGCTCCATGAAATTAGGCCCTGCTCAAAGAGGCTTGTCAAGTTGTGACCTGTAGAAAGGAGGAAGGAGTGGGAGTTGTACCCAAGATGGATAGAGAAAGACACCCGAGTGTTGTACAAGCTGAATTCTATAAAAAGATCTAAAATGGTAAATCAAATACTACAAATTACAAGAAACTGTCTGGAAACTTGTTTTGTAAATACATTGAGAATCTTGCATCTCTCGTCATGTTTGTAAAGTCTCCAATTGGGTTCCTCAGCGTTCTAAAAACGTGTCTCACACAAAAGACATTGGTGGTACGTGGGCAGATAACACTGTTATTCCTCATTCGAATATAAAAGACGGTGAGGATTTGAAATGTTGGGCCACACCAAAATGTGAAATATACGGTAATATTTTATTTACTTGCACACGACAGGCCTACAAGGCAATCATTGGACATAATTTCACCCGTGTGTATTCAAAATAGACCTTTCTTTCGGTGTAAATATGTAATAAATGTTAACTTGATTATGCTCTGCCTGGGAAGAAGGCATGGGACCAAGAACTCCATGACCACCAACAAAGACAGGTCAATTCCCGCATTTCCAGCAGTCGCCAGGAAAGACAAAAACAACAAGCTCGGAGGCGAAGAACACCTGTGCGAAAATGTTCAGTGAGAAAATCCGTCAGAGACAAGAGTGAGATGAAATTAGGCAAACCTCAGTGGACAACATGATTGATGATGTGGCTGCTTGATCATTTGGAAATGGGAGAAGTGGACGAGGGGTGTTGACAATATTGCTAAATATTATAGAAGTTTTAACTTTTGTTTTTACTGTTACAGGGCTGTATGCTTCGTTTTTGAAAGGGCAAGGGCACCAAAGCATTTTCTTCATGGTAAAGGGCACCCTATGAATTGCAAATTTGTACTGAAGCATTTCAAGGGCACCAAGGCAATGACCAGGGGACACGGAGGCAATCGCCTTCAGTGCCTCCGTGAAGTATCAGGCCTGCTGTTACCGCTTCATATGAAATGTAAATTGCTTATACTTATTATCAAATAATTTACCCACAAGGGAAAATTACTGGGTAAATTTATAATGATTTATAGAAATATATTAAAAAGAAAGAAAATAAATTCAATGCTACCCATGTGTTGATGATAATTTCTTGTTTACTCGCACTCAGTTTCTTCAACAGTGACTTCGATAGCCATTGTGAATTATTCATTCTACGTTTTACAATCAACTATCGAAAAATCTAAAAAGCATGTCAAAGTAAAAGCATAACAACAAAAACGATACAAATCTTCAATTAATCCGCGAATCAGGTATGCTTCAAAACAGGTGAATCTGAGGTAAACATGTACGTCTTAATTTCAGCAGAGCAAATAGAATTTCAGATGAGCACTATCAAGCACTTACATCTTGAATATTGTTCATTGATGTTGATATGATTGTACTGCACAGTTGCCTAGAGTCTCTGGTATGATGATGACAAGCGCTGGTTAACAAAATAACAGGGGGGGGGGTCTGAGATGTTTACATCAGAAACTCATCTAGCTTTGGAAGCCCTCAGTAGGCTGTCACGTGAATCATCCATGCGTTGCAAAAAAAGAACCAGGCTTTTGTGTGCCAGGGACCTTCACTCAGATTGCTTCATGATATACACACCCAGGAAAATTTAGACTCAGGTGATTATTATCTCTTTTTATATCGATCTCTGCATGGAAAACAAGGTAAAATTGTTGACTCTGGAATTCTAAGGGTTGAATTTAGACGGAAACAACAGAAAGCAATCTGCACTTACTTTCACACCTGCTTTATATAAGAGTAGCAATTGCAGGCAAACATGGCATTTACAATGTACACTAGTTTCCAAAAACACATTTCAAGGCTTCGGCCAAGTTCTACGTTTAGAAAGAAATCAAACTGCATTGACCTACCTATTCATGTTTTCTATTTTCGCATTTTATGATTAATAGATCTGTTATTGTAAGTTGTTATGCAGGAGTAGATGGCTGACAGTACTGCTGGTAGATGCAACCATAAATCACTAGTATTTGTTTCCTGCCATTAACTGTCGACACTTCAGGGATCGATAAATATGCTCCACTATTTTTGGCGGTTTTGCGTATAATGGTTAATCCACGCCCAGCGCACAGAGCATAATAAATATTCCTAAATTAAAAAATTGGTTTGCTTATTGCTGATGTGACTGATGTTTATGTTAGGGACCCGGTGATGGGCGTGAAGGATGACTTTTATAGTTTGTTTATTCTATAGGCCTAGTAGCTCTTAGAGTAGCACGAGCCAATAATGAAAATGGAACTCTACAGCCAAGGTAAATAATTAGAAAGGAGTGATGCGGAAACAAAAAATGTGAAGACATAAAAAACAGACTTCAGACATGTCAGATGTGGATCATTTCAATCTTTGATATTTCCAAACAGCCTGCTTCTTTGTGACCTCTCATTTTATTTTTCAGCAATTGTTTAACAGGCATCCCCAAGTCCCTAACAAGAGAAGGTATGTTTTCCAAATTATCATCAACTTGTGTAACTGTCCAGTCCCCCCTCCCCCCCTCCCACATGTACGGCACTCCCATTCTACCTAAATCAGCGACCTCCACTACAGTCCATGTTGTCAATGCCTAATTGCACCCTACACTATTTGACTGTCATAGTATTCAGTGATCCATGTAAGGTTTACTGTCATCCTTCTATTACCCCAAGAGATATATATCTTACATATATTCTATTTCTTTCCCCATGGGAACAATTAACCGTGAAAACACATGTAATATTCACTCTAAATGACACAAATACTGAAGTTCCAAGGAAATACAATTAGCTTTGGGAATACCAGCCGAGTATTGAAATTAAACAGTAATTGAGCGAGGTATAGTGAATTTCATGCTCCGAGAAACAACATCGCATAAACAGGTGGCGTCTCCAAGCAAGGAAAAATTCCAAATAAATGAAAGGATATTTTTGTAATTTCAATTTACGTCAAATAAAGACATATATCAAGTAATTCATTTCAATTGTTTTCTAGTAGTGTTTAAAACCACCTGGGTTTCCCATTTGTTTTTTTAAACTGACTGTACACCTGAATTAAAAACACTAATGAACTGAAGAGAAGAAAGAAAACACCTTTCTGCATTGTATAACGAGTTTAAGGGTTCTAGGTAACTTGTTATGGGCAATGAGTGCAGAGCGACACACAAAACACTTCTTCTGTCAATAATGATGCATAATTTCCATTGACTATTTATTTTTCACACAATGGATGAATGAACCATCTGATATGGGATGTTGATTTCTGTTGCTTACTGCATCAGCAAAAAAACAACACTGCGCTAATTTAATAAAACAAAGACTGTACATTATGTACAAACAATTCTCACAAATCATTGCTGAGCTTACAACATGACATTAACTGTATGTAAGTCATATTTTTGCTGAGCAATAATCTCACCAAAGCTACTATCACAATCAGTGTATGTTGTACTTTTTACAAGCTACCCACATATGTTTATCACTATATTTGTATATATCTGTAAATTGTAATTTTATTCTTGTATATTTTTGCTACGCCTTTCTAGTATGTATTGTATAGTCTCCTTTACACAGGGAAGACAAATTTCATGGTTTTTTTTTTTATCATGACAAAAAAATATTTTAATCTTAATCTAATCTTAATCTTCAGATTTGAATTTCCGATGGTAAGCAATTTTCAGCGCTTACCATCCTATTGAAATTGGGACATGCAATTATAGTGCAGATAACCTCACCATCATTGGCACACCTGGCTCATGAATACATGAATAGCATGAACCTGTTTTACCATGAGTTCATCCATCTGTTAAAAAAAAAATGCTTTTATTAATCTAATTCCATAATCTATCTCTATTTTTAATTTCTAAATTTTCTTGTAATAAAACCGATGGATTCGCAAGAGTAACAACCACTTTAAAGGAACACGTTGCCTTGGATCGGTCGAGTAGTTCTTTGAAAAGCGTTTGTAACCGTTTGTTACAAGATGCATATGGTTAGAAAGATGTTTTAAAAGTAGAATACAATGATCCACACGAATTTGCCTCGAAATTGCGAGGTTTTCCTATTACCTTGCTAACTAACACAGTCGGCCATTTATGGGAGTCAAAAATTTGACTCCCATAAATGGCCGACCGTGTTAGTCGACGAGGTAAAAGGAAAACCACGCAATTTCGAGTATACTTGTGTGGATCATTTTATTCTACTTTAAAAATATCTTTCTCATCACATTCATTTTATAACAAACGGTTACAAACGCTTTTCAAAGACCAACTTGACCAATCCAAGGCAACGTGTTCCTTTAACTGGTTTCTGATATGTTGAGCCAATAACCAAGAAATGTTTAGTTAATTGTGGGAGGAAAACCCCAAATAGGAATTTCACAATATGAAGTCAGGTCAGGCACAAAGGTTTGGACTGAAAACCCACTCTGTAAGGCACCATTCAAAGGGGATGTGAACCAGGGTCTACAGAAGTGAAAGGCGGGATAACAAGATATTACATATGTAACCAATCTGATTCCCTAAACAAATTATGTTTCGATGTAATTTCACAGTGAAGATGAAGGATTAAATATAACAATTACTTTTTATGTAATTGTTTTATCAATATTTCTAAAACTTTCTACAGTTTTTTGTTTACACCCAAGCATTGTTGTATTGATGTGATTCAATTTGATTGGGGCACTGCTGCAAGCTAATTGCTTTTACTACAAAAGTTTACCCATGCCGCATAACTAATATAAATATTTACAAATGATCACCAAAATGAATGAAAACTGAAGAATATATATAAAATGCACAAAGCCTACAGAATACCTTCATGTACAAAAAATAACCCAAGGACATTGCAATTACAGATAATGAGATATAAATATTTCCGCTTTTTTACAATCTTACGCTCTGCTACAAAATGATAGCATCTCTACTTTGACTATGTCTAATCCAGTTGCCATTAGTAAACCTTCAGGAAACAGCCATAACTTCAGTAGGTTGTGTCAGAGCTAACAGGAAAATTGGCTCTATTATAAATTTGAAAACAACATGCTTTTAAGCATGTTGTATTGTTTTAAAGGCAGGTAATTACTGTTGGTAATTACTCAAAATAATTATTGGCATAAAACCTTTCTTGGTGAGTAATGGGGAGAGGTTGATGGTATAAAACATTGTGAGAAACGACTCCCTCTGAAGTGCCTTAGTTTTCAAGAAAGAAGTATTTTTCCACGATTTTGATTTCGAGACCTCAAGTTTAGAATTCGAGGTCACGAAATCAACCATCTAAACGCACAGAACTTTGTGTGACAAGGGTGTTTTTTTCTTTCATTATTATCTCGCAAGTTCGATGACCGATTGACCTCAAATTTTCACAGCTTTGTTTTTTTGTGCTTATGTTGAGATACACCAACTGTGAAGGCTAGTCTTTGACAATTACCAATAGTGTCCACTGCCTTTAAATAACAATACATGCATCTCAGGCTCTTAGAATAGGATGTAGCCATGGTAATACGTATTGTATAGGTTTGTTGGTATTATGATGCAATGGAAGGTCGTGCATTATTAATGTTCCCCGTTTGTTTTCTACTTCCTTCAAATAATTGAAACGGGATCTCAAAAAAGAGTTGTGTTACAGGCCTGGAATTACACTCAGGCCCTGGAGGCCATGCCTCCGATGCCCCTAGACTTGGTCTTGGTGTCCTTCAAAAGTTCCCCATTGACTTTCAGATTTGACAAAGGAATTGCCATTTGCAAAATATGAAAGTGGCCTTGCCCTTCCAACATGTTCAAAGATAAAACTCCATGCATGTGTTTCAAGTGAACCATGGGAAAAGGTTAACAATAGTGCCAACAAACCCCACTGTAGATCAACAATTCATTTGGATATATAAACCAAAGTCCATTTGAATACTTGTTTTTTTTTGTCCCGTGTTGTTTTTCTAAATATTATGCAATGGGTGTGTAGTCAACCTATTAGTCCATAAAGACAACCTGGTGTATGTACATCAGACATTCAGTCAGGCAAAGCAAGCCACCTTTGCTTCTGATCCACTGACCACACATTTGTTGAAGACAAATCTTTGCCAATACTCTTCACTTTTCCTGGAAATTCTCTAGAGCCATTGGAGACGCACACATAAGGAGGGAATGCGTAATGCTGATCAAACAAATTCTTATCAAATGCTGTGCGCAATACTTATGGGAAAAATTGTGAAGTTCACCACTGTTTTCATACTGTGTAGCCTACAGACATTTAGCCTACATAAAATTAATTAATTTTTAAAGACATAAACATATTTTATTAGTATTGACATGTTAATTCATTTCACACAGGTCTTGACTTCATACTCACATATTAGGCCTCGATAGATAATTTACGTTTAATTTAATTGTTTTGTTCCCAAATTTTGTTTTTAATCCCAAGATTAAATTTTGTATGCAATACAAAAGGTGAAACCTGCGATCATACAAAATAAAAGGTGCCTCGATCTTAAAAAATATCCTTAAATTATTTTAAATGCATTAGCGGAGTACTAAGCTTTCTTAGAATGGCATCAGCGAACTAATGATAACAGATATTGTGTTTGACAGCGACACACAAAAGACTACGCATTTGCATAATTTTCCAACAACACGTATTTTCTCCCTCGCTGTTATACGCCGTATCACCCAAACGTTTAGCATTTTCACAAGCGAACAGGAAAAACACATCCCACTTTATTGACACAAATGTAATGTAACAGGGACAAATAATCCGTCTGTTTTGGATGTTCTCGGTTTCAGCAAGTCCATGCCTGCCCTCGTCACCGATGTATAACATGTACACGTACTGCCTGCTTCAATCACCAGTAAAAAGCCAGCACTATGGAAGACATTACTGGTCTACGTTTGCTGATGGCTACGGTAAACAGTGATTGTGTCAACAGCGCTCAATGGTGAAATGGGTCATGAAGCCGGGGAAGCTAGAGTTGTTTGTGACGAAAGTATCAGGCTGCTACGCCACAGCTATCCAGCATTACAGCGTTGGAAAGAGAGGGGGGATATTATAATAACATACATGGAGCCTTCTAGGTTCTCGCTACATAAAAACCCAGTTACATTATGGGGTGTTTCTAATAACATTCTACAATAGATCTGACATGTGTGTGTATAGAGGGACTCTATGTGCACATATCTACATCGACTACATGGAAGGTTGTTTCCCGAGAATTAGACACGGAGAAAACGAGATCAATTTTTTTTTTTGTCTACCCGGTAACTCTGCCAGGGAAACTGGCGTGTGTGTAAACACTCCGCTGTACCGAGGTGGTAAACAAACCTTTGTACATGACGACCAGTTGGGTCGTGGAAAACAACAAAACAGATTAACGCTTCAGTGTTGAATTAATTATGGATGTCATTCATGATAACAATAGAAAATGGTTCACTATGGAATACCTGACTAGGATTAACAGATTCAGAACATTTTCTTCAAAATCATTTAATTCAAGGTCATTTTCTCAATGTGATGAACACATTAACCCCCCCCCCAAAAAAAAAAAAAAAAAATAAATAAAAAAAAATAAGGTTTTAAATGATACCAGTACAGCTGAACTTAATACATTTTGGGTGCTTTTTGGTTCTTTTTTTTCTTCTCTTTTTCCTTTTTTCAGAAGCGAAAAATTGATCCCACAGATGTTTAGTTTGAAGTGAAAACCATTGCATAATTAAATTATGTATGCAGCAACTACCCCAATGACATTAAACTTGGACTTTCCATCGAAACATCAACCATAGATTGTGACCTTCAAAATTTTAATGGTAGGCCCTATAGATATGAATGAATGATTTTCAAAATGCCATTATAAATTGTAAATTTAAAATCTTCTCAGTTACAACAGCAAGCCTTTCTTTAAGAATAAAGATGATCCAACGGTTCAAGGGCTTAGGGCTGTAGACTGCCAATTCCAACACGGCCTTAGATTTAGAATTTCAGCCTTAGAATCTAATCCCATGGTTGACACCAGGCGCTGATTTCAGCGCTGGTTAGTGGTAAGCAAATTTGTGTGCTAACTAAGCATATTTTTTTTAAATTAGATGGAATTAGGCCCATGTAGACAAGGCTTGTTGTTACATCCTTCGTCGGCAAGGCAGTTTTCCGATAATAAAAGGGCACCTCTATGATCAAAATGTTTAACTGCACATTAAAGGAGCACCAAGGCAATGATCAGGATTGTAGAAGCAATTGTCCCCATTGCCTCCACATAGAATCAGACCCGAAGGAAGGCTACTCTCTATTTAAACAGAAGTTGTTAACAATCCAAAGTCTCGCACTGTTTTGTTTACACAAACAGTTCAATAAGTCAACAATACTGTGTGGACATTCTGCTAGGTCTGAAGTCAATCTTGCTTCATTTGCATGATCAATAAGTGTACTGATTCTGCGTCTACTGATACCAGTTTACTCTGCTGACTGGAAAATAAAACCAACATACACAAAGCCTGAAGCCAGGATGTTTTTCTTCTCCTCCCATTTTTTTAGAACAAGCTTCGAAACAAAATTCAAACAATGTATTATTGTCAGTCGTTCCATCATACAGGAAGCCTGAATTAAATTAACAATGATCTGGGATTTCAGTTCATTGGTAGAGCAAACAGAATAGAAATTGTTAACAGGTAAACACTCATTTTACAAAATAATTTACATGTTGAATCATCAACAAGGCGTGCCTGGAATTACACACAGGCCATTGAGGGCATTGTTGCCCCTGGTCTTGGCCTTTGTGCCCCTTCAAAAGTTCCCCATTGACTTTAAGACTTTCCAATGGAAGTGTCCTATGCAAAATGAAAAATGGCCTTGCCCTTTCAAAGATGAAATTCCAGGCCTGACATGGGCTTCTTATTGTCCGCTTTGGCAGTGCTGGTGAGAACAGCCATCTGTTGTATGAACTAGTTTTCGTTTACCTTTTAAGAAGTATAATAGATTACTAGGCGAATATGATATCATAAACAAACTATTGTTGATATTACTACACTTTCTATTCTATTCAATGTTTCAACTTGCTGACAGTGATTAAATGCATCTGGAGCCATAAATATCTCAGACAAAAGTCTGTGTTCAAGTGTCACAGTACGACACAAAATGTAACCAAATCCAGCAAAATTTATCCACCTCCGATGCAATGCAAAAGTCACCACACCTCTAGTTTTCAATTACACAATTCATTGTGTATACAGGGCATTCATGGCTGCCCCACATTTAAAACAACAAGTTGTTTTAATTAAATTGCAAGGGCGAGACTGTCACGGCTTTTACGCATTTGAACTGCGCTACATGATAGATTTTAAGCATCTATGAGTACCAACTCATGTACAGCGCTAGGGTAGGATTCACATACTACGTAGGTTTAGAACAGTAACATGATTCGTTCAAATGTAACTAGTTTTAAATCCTTACTGACAGGAAATTCTTAGAATTAATTCTGAACAGTGCAATACCTGAACATTTGAACTGGAAAGACTAAGGAGTTTCTTATGATATCCAACACTAGGGACTCATGTTTAAACACACACCTAATAAATCAGTGCTTAATCTGATTTCATAAATCATGGGGCGTTAAATGGTGGGTTTTGGTTTGCATTGAAACCATGGATATGGGTAATCACTGTGATTTGATTGGAAAATGAGAACGTTGGTTCTTTACAAGACAGTTAATAAAAGTAATGACCAGGGGCATTGAGGCAATGACCGGGGGCACTGAGGCAATGACCGGGGGCACTGAGGCAATGACCAGGGGCATTGAGGCAATGACCAGGGACATTTGAGGCAATGACCAGGGGCATTAAGGCAATGACCAGGGGCATTGAGGCAATGACCAGGGGCATTGAGGCAATGACCAGGGGCATTGAGGCAATGACCGGGGGCATGGAGGCAATGACCGGGGGCATTGAGGCAATGACCAGGGGCATTGAGGCAATGACCAGGGGCATTAAGGCAATGACCGGGGGCATTGAGGCAATGACCAGGGGCATTGAGGCAATGACTGGGGGGCATTAAGACAAATTCCTCTGTTGGCTCTTATCAGCCTGGGCCCAATGTCATACATGTAGAGCTGCTTTTAAAAATAGAAAAGTGTGGCACCACTCCAGACTTTAAAATAGTCACCTTGGTGTTTCAGGGTATTTGATGGATTGAGGGTAAGTGTGAAAAATACTTACTCTCTTCAGCACCAGTAGCTTCTCTTGTGACAAAGAGCACCAGGAACAGAGTCCCAATGAGGTACCCCACAGGTACGTCCTTTGAAGCCATCAAATACATGATGGTGACTTGATTATAGCGCACTCAAGCGTCAATGATTACACTATGGAAAAAAAACACAAATTCAATTATTATTTGTAGTGAAAATTTAGGATAACTTTCCGTATGGTGCCACCATCTTTTCACTTATTTACAAAAAGGGATATCTCATTGAGATAAATTGGATAACATTATTTCATATCGAATGAAAAAGTGGTGGCGCGATTCGGAACCTTTTCCAAAGATTAAGATTAATAAACATCCATGTGGAATATTGTTTATATTTGTTTAAATAAATGATGTAAAACAGCAATCTTGTCATTTCAATCTGCAGTGTTTTTCAGTTTTTCTAGGGCAATTTCTTTTTAATGTGAAAATCAGCTGATCAGCTGAGGGAAAAAGTGGCATGCCTGGTAGAAAAAACTAAAAGCATTTCTGACATGGTTGGTTAGGTTAGTAATAGTAGAATGATCTAAGCTAACCAACGATGGCATGCAATGCAGTGCGTGTACATTTCTTTAGAATAACAGAAAAAATACCTTCCCAGATGATTTGTAAATCAATAAATTGATGTAATATCTGATTTGGCATTTCCTTTACAAAAAAACATCATGTATTGTAAGTAAGGGTCTACACAACAGTTAAATACAGTACATTAATCAAAATGCATTTGATACCTTTTGTCATTACAGCCAAAAAAACAATGAGCTCATGATTAAAATTTAAATCAAATGATCACTCACTCACATGCAAAATTTAAAAAAAAAGTGTTTGTATTTTGTAAAGAGCTTTGTACATCTACCATACAACCAAATTGCAGTTTATACAGTGCATTTTAGGCATAAGTTTATGTATTTAAGGAAAATATTCAAGACGGTATGGAAAAAATGTCAACAAAATGTTGGTTGATTTGTTAACCAATTGCCTTTCTTCCACTCTCACATTTCAACACACAACGATCAAGCTTCCTACATAACAATAATTATTTTAAAAGACTTGCAATTTCAAAAATTACTTACAAATACAAGATGGCATTTTAATGACAGAAATCCCGAACGCGATGTGACGAAGCACAACAAAATACCATTGCTGTTTGATGAAGACCACACGTTGTAAATACTTCACCGGCTGTGTACGTAGATCACAGTACGTCGTGGAAGTTGTTGTTGTGTGCCGGCCGTCCGTCCGTACCGTCAAAGCACTGACCTCGCTAAACACACGGTCAACTCTCCGTACAAAAAAAACCTCCGCACTCTACCGAACCGCTGCTTAAACCACACTGCACTGACCTCTTCTGCTGGTTATAAACCAAAATTATACTCAAATTTCGGGAATAAAATCCTCTGTGATCAATACATGGTAGTTTAAGATAGCTTGAAATCCCCAAGAAGGTATAAAACTGGATAATTTGAGAGTGACTTATTCGTCGTTCTAGGTGTTCAGAACGCACATCGTTTATGCACGCATTTGATTTGTACACATAATATCCCGGAGCTGGTTCCTGTAAGTGACATCCATTGTTTCGTGACGGGGGACGAGAGAGGACCAGTGATGAGATTATGGACTAGTCCACAATCCATATTAGGTGGTTTGGGATCATTCGTAATTTTGTGGATTAAAAAAAAAAAAAAAACGATCTTTCTTGAGGAGGATTATCTCAATTCCCTGCATTTCCCAAGGGTTTATTCCCTCATGATCTTCAATTCCACGCACGGCATTTTTTTATCTTCATTTGTATTTCATCTTGACAAAAATAGGTTTGGTTTGTAACAATGTAGCACGGTATTATATTTTTGTTTTTTTTATATTTTTAGATACAGAACATTGGGATATTTTATTTTCTTACAGTTTTCTTTGCTGTGGAGATTTTTCTAGAAGCAGATTCTGAAAGTATTGTTTAAGCATAAACACTTTTAATCAACACTAGAAAGAATAGTTCCACCCTTTGCATTATTTCACAACTTACTTGGGCCTCTATGCCCAGACCTAGAATCTAAAAGTAAAGCATGGGTACTTGTAGATGATCACTAATGTCCATGATATTGATCAGTATTTAACAGTTTATTGCTAACTAGATAGAGCATTCATATATGGAAATATTTGCCTCATTTTATTCTCTATGAAGAAATTACAGCTGAAGAGATTTAAAGCTCGGCCCCCGGGGCAACCAGGGCAGTCCAGCCTCCAAGTCAAGGGGGTTCTAAATAGAGGGCGCTGTGTTGATCAGCCAGCCAGTAGCTAGTACAACTTTATAAGGGGGAAGTAAAAACAAATTAAAATGCCAATCTAGTAGAAAGTTCTTCAATGAGGAAATGAACGCAACTCCCTATAAATTTACAACCCTTCCTTTTATACAACTTTAGGGGGATTTAAAAATGCCAATCGCCATAATAGTAGCCGAAAGGGTTTTCTTTGCCGCTGTAGAACGCAGGGGGGCACTCTCCGCGGTTACCCTTCTAAACTACTCATACAAACCTTCTGAAAGGAACAAAACACTAACTGCAGTTATACTGATTTTTATAGGGTATATTATGAACTGTTAGTTTTGTGTTCTATATGTTGTTTTTCCCGTCAGAGTTTTTGACGATCAGCTTCTGGAAGCCCCCCCCCCCCCGCCCCTTTTCCCCTTTGCGTCCGGGACGTTTGAAGCTAAAATTTAACAACAGAGGGCGCTCTGCATCATTACTGTGTTTGGGATTTCCCCATTTTGTTTTCGTCAAAGACACACCATTAACTGACACCTGGGGGAGAAAGAAGCTGTTTATTCTTGAAAGTTTCTGTTTACAATGTAAGCTGAAATTGAAAGCAGTGGAAACCATTTTCCGTGTTCTTCCTCAATCAGGAACATCTTACTGTCTCATCATAGTCAAAGGGTAAGGTAGATCCTCTTTTGCTTACAATTTTGTTGTTGCATTTACGTGAGAGTCGTCACTGTCACCGTCTAATTTATACACATCCATGCTTCAATCAAACTCGAGTCAAAGCATGGTTAAAGTTTGTATTCGTAATTTTCTTCTTATTGAGGAATTCCGTGCGAGGACTGATTTCACTAAGTTAGAGCTTACATTGATCTTAAGACGTGAATTATCTTAATTCCTTAGCAAAGTGTGATGTCACAACTAGCCCACCTTGTTTGTTGAGCTGATACTAGTGATAATGGATCTCTTCAGTCTCATCACTCACTGTTGCAATTACAATTTACAGACCGATGTTAAAAGAGAGCCATTAACAGCTCTACAAGGTGGGCTATGGCACAACATGTTGTTTTTAAATGTTAGTTATTGTTTATTGGCAACTCATCTTTTAAAAGATTAATCTAAAGATAAAAAAAGTGGGCTTTGTTAAATATAAAGTGCCAACTTGATGCATGTAAATTCAGGTAATATGATACTCTGTCGATTAAAATTTTGTTTTCTCTACAATTTAGGAACAGTAACAAAACTGGATTATAAAGTTCACATTGGACTGGGTCTTGGTGTTGCTTTATTACTTATTCAGGTAAATTATCCCATTAATCGCGTTTCCAAATCATTAAAAAGGTGCTATTTATTTATTTTGTACAGACTTTGTTAATCTCAAAGATTTTTTGTTTTCAGTTTTCATATTTAATCTGAGTACCACATTTTAACTTCCTAAATAGGAATACAATAATATCTGAATTCTATGTCATCACTCTGGCTTTTAATTTCTAGTTTTGATTTCCTCCGTAGTTGATTGTGGTTTTTCAGCATCTTAAGATGGATGAGATGTCGCAACAAGCGGCTGACGATTCTCAGCAAACACAAGAAGTATTAGACTCTCAGATGTCTGTAGATCAAGATGGACAAGGTACACAACAACTTCTCATAACTTTAGCTCAAGATATTTTATCCGTTTGCATAAAAACTCAAATCAAGCTCATGTTTCACACGTGTTTCTCTAGTGGCCAGGTTGGTATAGTGGTGTCTTGCTTCACCTTCCACCTCTAGGACCCCGGTTCGAATCCCACTGGGGCACTATGTGGATATGGTTTTCAGTCCCTACTTGACTGCGTGGGTTTTCCCTGGAATAATTCTCTGTGGGTTTTTCCCCCTATATGAACTTTCTTCATCATCTTCTCTTCTTGTTTTGCTCTAATTAGAATGTTATTGTTAAGAATATTTATCCAGATCCAGACATGACAAATTTGTTGCATCAAGCGGTCGTTGGCTAATTATGATGTGTTTTTTTCTTCAGAGTCCCAGTCTCAGATGGATACTTCTACGGATGATGTTGAGCCATCGCCTCAATGTTCATCTCCGATCCCTAAACAACCTAAGATGCATCTTGAAGAAAATCCAGTGTCAGTTACAGACTCGCATGTACCAAAAGAGACTGAACAAGACAATGGTCTGGTCCAGAATGGGAATGAAGCAGCGAGCGAAGAGAGTGTGAAAGAGAAGGAGGTAAAGCTGGTACCAGAGAAGGAGGAAGCACAAGGGAAGGTGGAGGAGGCGGAAGAACTGAAAAAGAAAGATGAAGGACTTGAGAAGTTGAAAGAAGACGAGGGATTGGAGAAGGTGAAGGAAGACCAAGGACTTGAGCAGAAAGATCTCAGCGATTCAGACATGGATGAGGATGAGGAAGATGGAATGCAGTTTCCTAAAACCCTGGCAGAGTTCAATTATGCATTTAACAAAGGTAAGACACTTTGAATCTTTGTTGTCTTGGCTTTGTAAAGTCTTGGTTTCTTTGTGCCAGTATAATCAAAGAAAAATGTTTGCGTGATTCTTCTAAAACAATCCAATCAGGCTGGAAGGGGAAAAAAGACAGAACATCCCAGCGACAACTGGTTAAAGAGTTATGAAAACCGAATTGCAAAATGATTTTCTGGGTTTTGTCTTTCAGAGGGTAGACTTAGACACATTGTAAATGAAGAACAAGGTTTTAAGTTTGACGTCAGGAAAAACGACCATCGCTACAACCAGATGCATTATGAGGCAATTGGTGAAGTCATTACTGAACACATCTATGAGCTTCTAGAAACAGTGGCTGGACTGAAGAAAGTTTATGTAAGTAGCAGATAGATCCTCTTGATCACTTAGTACAACTATGAGCTGCTAGTATAGGTCCCTTGCACAATATGGAACGCACCTCCTACAATTTCCATCTTTTTGTGGGTAAATTCCTTTGTGTGAATATTGACTCGCAAAATGTCAGACAAGATTTAGATGGGTGTGAAAGTGCGCAGCAAATTGTGCAAGGTTTTTTTTTGATTGAATTTATGTGAATATGAAGTTTGTTTTGCCCTAGTCCAGCGAACTCCAGCTCCAGAGAAATCAAGTGAGAAACTAAGTTTCCTCTTGATGACATTAGATGTTGACTCAAATCTCTAGTCTTAGTGGGAAGTAAGTGGACATGTTATGGTGACAAGAGTTAAGAAGTCTTTACCTTGGTCTGATGACCAGAAAAGAGCACAACAATTGCATTGAATCTTTTGGTGCAATACGGTTTTTTTAAAGTGCACTTTTTTCTTTGTCGCTGTATGTTTATAGATTTAGGTTGATGTTGTCAAGATGCATATTTTTTTATATTTTTTAATTTTTTTGTTATGCAAGTCGCCTGACACACAAGGCCTGAAGGCCACTTCAAGGTGTGGGCTACAATTATTTTTTCAAGAGGCCGTTGCCACCTACTCCTAGGGCTGAAACAGGGTTCACCCCTTTACAGTCCATACAGATGTAGGCTTGGGTATCATCAATTCGAAGCCTGTCCGGTAGAGCAGAAAGCACTACCTCCCGAATTTTATGTAGCAAGTGTCACGACCGGGATCCAAACACCAGTGCTTGGCCATGCTCTTAACCGCTCGGCCATGACACTGCCATGTGTTTACAATAGATTTAAACAATGCTTTATGTATTGTTATCTTGTTACAGCTTGATGACAATGAGAATGAAGGGAGTGGCTTTGTCTTCATGAGTGAGAATGCTCAAACGACGACCGATAAACTCTTGATATTAATTCATGGTAGTGGAGTTGTTCGAGCCGGCCAGTGGGCACGACGTCTCATCATTAATGACTGCTTGGATAGTGGTACACAAATACCTTACATTCAGAGAGCTATGAAGGTAAAACTGTCTCCACCTTTTTGCTGTCTTTTTTTGTAGATGTGCTTGTAATTTCTTGTGTTCATGGCCCAATTTCATAGAGCTGCTTAAGCACAAAAAGTAGCTAAGCACAGCAAAGTTGTGATTACAAGAATAAGGTTACCAGCCTAAAGTCCATCAAACGTGTACAATTTGTGACCGATATCCTGCTCATTTATGCCTAACAGTCAATTGTTAAGCAATATTTTCTGGTCAGGCAGCTCTGTGCAATTGGACCCAGGTGTTATGTAACTCAATAATTTGTATTTTCTTTTGTTTTACGGCAGGAAGGTTATGAGGTCCTGGTGATGAATACGAATGACAACTTCTATATTGACAGTGATGGTCGGAGAATATGGAAAGAGGTACAGACATAACTTTGCTTCATTTCTTGTTTGGCTTGGAACTTGACATTAATTGGGATTATTTGATTTTGGACTTTAAATGTCTTGGCACAAAGTACCTGACGTCATCACATACTAAATCTGATTCATCACAAGTCTTTATACTCGTTTTACAGGGAAGCTCCAGTCCCAATGAGCATGGACTTGCTGTCTGGGATAAGTTTGTGGCCAACACTCCAGTTAAACATGTTGCCATAGTAGCACACAGCTATGGAGGGGTGGTAACAATGGATTTAGTAAGTTTATCATTTAATGTTTTTTAAAATTCTTGGCATAGTTTTTGTGTAGACCCAAGTTTAGCATGCTGTCATTGTAAAGCAACAACAACAGATTTGTTTTAACAGATTAAACATTGATTCAAACTCACAAGTTCACGACGTCTGTAAAAAGTAGTAAGGTGTTTTAAACTACTAGAGATTAGGCCTGGAATAACACACAGGCCACCGAGGCCTTGGACTACATTGCCCTGGTCTTGGCCTTATTCCCCCTACAAATTTTTCCCTTAGACTTTAAAGGAACACGTTGCCTTGGATCGGTCGAGTTGGTCTTTGAAAAGCGTGTGTAACCGTTTGTTATGAAATGCACATGGGTAAAAAGATGTTGTAAAAGTATAATACAATGATCCACACAAACATGCCTCGAAATTGCACGGTTTTCCTTTTACCTCGTCGACTAACACGGTCGGCCATTTATGGGAGTCAAAATTTTGACCCCCCATAAATGGCCGACCGTGTTGGTTCGCACAGTAAAAGACAAACCTCGCAATTTCAAGGCAAACTTGTGTGGATCATTGTATTCTACTTTTAAAACATCTTTCTAACCATATGCATTTTACAAAAAAGGATTACAAACGCTTTTTTAGACCAACTTGTCCGATCCAAGGCAACGTGTTCCTTTAAGATTTTTCAATGGAAGTAATATAATAATAACAATACCCTATGCAAAATGGAATTGACCTTGCCCTCTCAAAGACCAAATTCCACGGTTTGGGGTATGAACTTTACTTTTAGGGTCTTTTTATTTTCAAGTGAAAAACGGTTGACCATTAATTTGTGTTGTCTAATTTCAATGGTAGCGTGAACGTTTTCTCATTGTTTATGAGATACTTTGGATAATTCTTTAATGAATTAAAACCCAAATGATGATTTTTTTTTTCTTCAGGCAACAAAAAAACAGGAAAGCTTTGGGAAGGTTTTTGCCATCGCCTTCACTGATTCCGTTCACTTCATGAGCCAGGATCGGAGGTTGGATGCTTTCTACTCATGGTTTGTTGAGGTGAGATATATACAAAGTAGGAAGATAAACTTGTGGTATTAAAGGGTTGTGTCGTTATGATCAAAGCAGGGGCGGATTGCAATAAAACGGTCTTAGTCAGCGGTCTAAGACCAGTCAGTTATAGCAGGCTATCTGCCTTAGACGGTCTTAGCTTAGTCAGTCATAAAGCCTGTTGCAATAAGAGGGTCTTAGATAAGTCGGCGAAAAGTAATGCAATACAAACAAATGTCCCATAAGCACTTCTACAGGCACTGGCGGTATGGCATTGTTCTTATTGCTTTGGTTTGAATCATCGGATATCCTATCTCTGAGTTGTATAATGTTTACTGTTGGGAACATATGACACGATACAAAGTATCATCATCATAATGCCTTTAATGGGTGTAATCTATTTCTAAAATAAAATACAATCTCATCGTAGAGCTCTTTGTATCAAATCATCTACAACTAACAAATGCAGCACCATCTTTAAAAACCAAAACAAAGACTGATTATAGCCAGGTTAGAGCAGGTTTAAGATTTAAGACTGGCTATAATTATAGACCACGCTATTGCAATCGGTCTATAATTAAAGACTGTCTAAGCGTGTTTCAAGTTAGCCGGCTATAGCGCATAGACCGGCTTAAGACCGCTTGGTGCAATACGTCCCAGGTCTGTAGCTGTACATAAAAATATAAGCTCTCAACCAGTTGTTGCATGCACGCACACCTGTTTCCAAAAATAATGATATGTTGTAACTCAATGTACAGCCATAGGCCTACGTTCTAGTTATCTTGCCTCTGTTTTCATGAGATATGATTCTTTATTTACCTACAGAATGCAGTGAATTGGGTGTCATCCAGTAAACCACTAGACACTGTTATTGATGATATGGGTTATGATTGCAAGAGAGTTTCAGCAGGTATAAAGATTAACACAAAACTTATTTATAGGGTGGCTGCAGTGTTTTTTTTCATTCATTTAAACGATTAAACATGACTTTTTAAACCTGAAATATTTTTTTTCTGTTTATTATTAAATGCGCAAGTATTTTTAAAATGGTTTTCAAGAGATTAGGGGAACCCACCCCGCCCCTAAAAGGGAGCCTTCATTTCCATTAACGTGATGACATGTCGGTAACCCGAGCCGTCGGGCCCCCTGGCTGTGTGCCCCCCATATAGAGACGTGTGCACTGTGTGGCCTGGTACTTAGGCGCGTATAGTTAGGGACCAGACTCTTTTTGCCGGTGATATGTTTGAATTCCCGACATGATGTTGATGGTGGGGGGGGCGGGGGGGCGGTCACAATCCACAAAAGGGGGGCATGACTTATTCGCTAATTACGCAAGTCAGATATGTCGGGAATAAACAAAAAACATTGTATTCAATACATATAATCAGAAATAAATGACAGCAAAATTAACTGTTTTATTTTAATTCACTGCAGCATCCCTTTAAGACGCCTTGAAAATCTCACACACTTGGAGGAATTTGTAGTATAGAAGTTAACATTCTAAAAAGTCGAATGATTTCCAAAGTAGAAACTATAGATAAGATCTCAAAAGAACATAATCTACCCAGCAAGTAGATATTCTTCATCCCTTATGAAAATTAACATCTATTAATTAAAAACCAACAGGTACAATGAAGCATGAAGAAACATCTCACTTCAGCATCGACTCCATCTTCCAGTTCCTTGCAACTAAAGAAGGCGAGGTTAAAAACATCAAACCCTTAAACCCTCGTCCAGAAGTTGCAGAACCAGAAATTAAAGAAACGTCTGATGAAGTAAGGAAGGATGTAGAGACGGAGAAGACCGAGTTGAAGGAAGAGATCAACCAGGGACAGGAAACAGAGATTGGACCAGCTGACACACCAGTCTAAGAACATTTGTAAAACCATTTTTTCTAAAGTTTTTAAAATATGTTCCTGTGTTGCTTGAAATTTTCCGATTTACTTTGAAGGGAAAACTGAAATAAAGAGTATTAATTTTTGGTTTTTACCCATATACACCGACGTGTGTAGCACTGTATTCCCAGTACTTTCCCGAGTCCTGTGAAAAAAATCACAGGCATTTTTACTCGTGTGGGATTCGAACCCACAACCCTTGCAATTCTAGAGCAGTGTCATACCAACTAGACCACCGAGATTGCCCGGTAGCTAGAGGCAGAAATAAAGAGATATAATTATGATAATACTCAAAATGTTTGTCAATATGGTTCATGACACAAACAGGTAAGCACCTTTACATCTAAGTTTTCTTGTTTTTTGGTTTCTCAGATGTGCAAAAATACGGTACACAGTCTTGCTGTGTCTGATATTTTTATCCTTTGTTTTTACTGCAGTTGTATAGTAGGAAAGTACTTTGCAGTTGTACAAAGTAGGAAAGTACAAGAAAATCATTCTGATAAAAGTGGATCCTTGGTGATCCATTGCTATAATGACAACTTTGTTGCTTTTTAGAATCTTTTGTTGCTGCTATTTATGATATTTGCAGACTGTTACAACTGCGTTTCTGATATCTAGTTTTGTTAGCATAATGTGAGTGAAACCAATGCTATGCCTAAGAGCATAACATGGTTGTGTAGCTTAGGAGGATTTGAAGCTTAAAGTCGGTGGAGGTTTTCATTATTTGTTTGACATTTCTTTCAATTCAGCCTTTGGGTTATTCATCACTCTGTTGGATCATTGAGGTAGGGATTGATTGGATTGGATTGGGGTCTGCTCAAAACTAGGGCAGTTTCATAGAGCCGCTTAAAGCCAGTGGACACTATTGGTAATTGTCAAAGACTAGCCTTCACAGTTGGTGTATCTCAACATATGCATAAAATAACAAACCTGTGAAAATTTGAGCTCAATCGGTCATCGAACTTGCGAGATAATAATGAAAGAAAAAAACACCCTTATCACACGAAGTTCTGTGCGTTTAGATGGTTGATTTCGAGACCTTAAGTTCTAAACTTGAGGTCTTGAAATCAAATTCGTGGAAAATTACTTCTTTCTCGAAAACTATGGCACTTCAGAGGGAGCCATTTCTCACAATGTTTTATACCATCAACCTCTCCCCATTACTCGTCACCAAGAAAGGTTTTATGCTAATAATTATTTTGAGTAATTACCAATAGTGTCCACTGCCTTAAAACGCAAAGAGTATCTAAGCAAAACAAAATTATGCTTACCAGACTGGAATAATTAGGTGACCAGCCAAAATACCATGTGACGTGCACCCTCTGTGAGTGGTGTCTGGCTTATTTTTGCCAAGCAGAAAATGGTAAACAATATTTTTTTGAGAAAATAGAACTGGCTGTTGCAAACTACTCTCTAACCAAAAGGGCCTTTGTATAAACGCAAATAATAGCTGAGGGAAATGTTTGCTGAAGCAGCTGGATTACATTGTGTCAGGATCGTTAACTACTTTCTTTTACAATATTGCAAAACCTTAATATTTATGGGATGGAGGTAAAAGCTGAGTTAATGGGGAAAAACCTTATTAATATAAAGGGAAAATTACTGATTTGATTTGTGAAATTTGAGGGTTAATGATCTCTAAATGAGTTGGGGTGGTTCTGACAACCGTTTGTTTCGAGGGTTGTTGACACTTGACCCCACCCTTTTAAAATCAAGCTTTTGTGATCACTGTCCAAATAAAAAAACATATAACATATTTTGATATACAATGTATATATTTTCTAAAGGCAATAACTTCCATATCTCCCATTTTTTAAATGATATTTAAAATGTGACTGTTTGTGTGAAAGATGGATTTAATTATGTAAATAAATCATGTGTAATTGTTCATTTTGTAAAGGATTTGATTTGAATTCTTGGGGAAAAGAAACATTAAATCTAGGGTAAACTTAACCCCACTTCAAAGCAGGGATAACTAGTTCCTGTAAAAGGTCTTCTTTTCTGATTAGTTTTTTAATTGAATTGATATAAATCTTACATCGTAATTACCAATGGTTTAATGCAGTTAATACTAACGCCCCCAGCTGGCTTAACCCTACTCCCTAGTAGTGGTAATTGGCTTATTTTCTGATTAGTTTTGGAATGGATAAGGACTTCATACAATAATTAATAACATGGTTTAACAAAAGCTGGTTTGTTGTGAAGAACATCCAGCCAAAGATAGATTCTTACTGAGTGCTGATGACTGAATGTGCCAAAAATACCAGTTTTGCTTACAGGGTAACGTTTTTCAACTCGGCAGTTTAAAAAAACACCTATTTTTCTCTCATCAGAGTGACAAGATGCGGCAACTTTTAAAACTTGTGCTTCTTGAAATTGTATATTATAGTACAAAACTTTCCTTGTAAGATTTGTAAAAATAATTTACTGATCTGAGCTTTTGACTCAAAAGTTGTAAATTGTGTTCTCATTTTATTAAATCAATCTCAAATCTAAAAAAAGCATGTTACGTGTTTCTATTCCAGCTATTCTTTGGGCATTTCCATTTTAATCAAACAAAAACCAAAACATAGATATGTACATTACTTTGGTAATAAAAAAGTTTATTTCAAAATCAGTATTTAGTACAAGTGAATAATTAGGCTGTAAAGCTGAGAATGTCTTTAATTGATTATGATTACAAATGATAAAGAAAACATACATTGATTGTGCCATATACCTGTTTTGCATAGTAAGTGAATAAGAATTTCCAAGCTTTCAGTAAAAAAACAATTCAAACTTCTTGAGATGGAATACACTTATCAATATTCTCAAGTTTCTTAGAAAGCAACAGTTTTTGTAAAGGGTTAAAGGAACACGTTGCCTTGGATCGGACTAGTTGGTCTATAAAAAGCGTTTGAAACCGTTTGTTATAAATTACATATGGTTAGAAAGATGTTTACAAAGTAGAATATAATTATCCACACAAGTATCACTCAAAATTGCACGGTTTCCATTATACGTTGCGAACTAACATGGTCGGCCATTTATGGGAGTCAAAAAAAAATTTGACTCCCATTTGACCGACCGTGTTACTGGATGAGGTAAAAAAAAAAAAACATGCAATTTCGAGGGATATTTGTGTAGATAATTGTATTCTACTTTTCCAACATCTTTCTTACCATACCGATTTTATAAAAAACTGTTACAGGTCGCTTTTCAAGGACCAACTTGACTGATCCAAGGCAACGTGTTCCTTTTAAGACAAGCCTTTCCATGTCGATAAGTGACTGCTTTTTATTTTAATTTTAAAGTGACAACAAATATTTTGGTAAGATAAAGGAATCAGAGAATGTCTTACTTGCATCGGAATGATACAAATGGAATAAAGTATAAGAATACCAAAGCTTAATTAATTTTGTTCACACAGTGTTGTTTCTTAAAATATCTCACATAAAACAAAATTACCCAGAAAGAATTTACATAACTTGATCGAAGGAAACACATGTAGAATAAACAGAAAACAAACCCACATCAAAGCAATAATAATTTGTATTATATATAAAAATATATTTACAATTTCATATAAAATATAGAATGTGTGGACAGGACGGCTGGAAGTTACTCTTTATTATTTGATTAACTCTTGCATCTCAAATATTGAGAAAATTAATTGGATTTGGTGTCGACCAGATCAGGGCTTGATTTCACAAAGCAATAAAATACATCGCAAGATAATTTGTCAGTATTACCATAGTGATTTGTATTGTGACATCACACTTAACTTGGCAACTATGATTGATTTGCAGTTAGGATCCCAACCATAGCTCTTTGTGAAATCAGCCCCAGGTGATAAATCCATCTATTTCAAATGGTCAAGTGGACGGAGGCCATTGGACGGAGTTATTGGTAACATTTCAAATAATATATGCTGAAAAAACCCCAATAAAAAGACACTATCAGGACTGATGGAGAGAACACAGCAAATTAATGTCAACCTTAAAACAGCAAATTCCATTTCATGAAAATCACACAATTTCGGTAACATAAATTTTTAGGTGAAATGCATAAAGAGTGTAGCATTTAAGAGCCTTTTTCATACAGTTCTCTGAAGTAAAAAAATCTTGTTTTTGTCTGGTTTGAGACTCCAAAACACAACACAGGTCTAGTTGCATTGAGCTGCTTTTAAAGACTGTGGACACTATTGGTTATTGTCAAAGACTACCCTTCACAGTTGGTGTATCTCAACATATGCATAACATAACAAACCTGTGAAAATTTGAGCTCAATCGGTCGTCGAAGTTGCGAGATAATAATGAAAGAAAAAAACACCCTTGTCTTACAAAGTTGTGTGCTTTCTGATGCTTGATTTCGAGACCTCAAATTCTAAACTTGAGGTCTCAAAATCAAATTCGTGAAAAATTACTTGTTTCTCGAAAACTACGTCACTTCAGAGGGAGCCATTTCTCACAATGTTTTATACTGTCAACCTCTCCCCATTACTCGTTACCAAGTAAGGTTTTATGCTGATAATTATTTTGAGTAATTACCAATAGTGTCCACTGCCTTTAAGCACTAAAAGTAGCTAAGCACAATGATAAAAGAATAAGTTGACCAGCCAACATACACTTCCACATGTAGGCTACCATCTGTAACTGGTATCCTGCTCAGTGTTTGCTAAGCAGACAATTTTTTAAGCACCACTTGTTGCTAAGTAGCACCATGACATTTTATGTTACAGTTATGATCACTACCAAAACACCAACTAGAAGTGTGTCAATGTTAATCAAGAATAAAACAATTCATTTAAAAAATTTGCTTCAAAACAATTCAACAAAATATCAGCACAAAAGTCAGCCTCGCACAGAATAAAAAACCAAATCATAAAAACAAACAAACTTTTTTAAAATCTCTAAAAAAAAATAATCCCAAAATGAAGGCAAAACCAAACATAACTAAATCTTAAACAGACACATCAATGCACCACTGAAGCAGGAATAGAATGTACCAAGTAGACAGCCCTTATTAATGGATAGATGCTGCACAAGCAATTTCAACTACACATGCATAGTTAAATGAAGTATAAAATATACAAGTATTGATAATAACAATGATACATTAAATATATTAAGTAGGATTTGAAACTTTGCATGGTGGAAATAAGATATAGAAGAGTTTGCGGTAACACCATGTAATAACAATCTCTAACTCATTTAGAGATTGGTATTACATGGTGTTACCGCAAACTCGTCTATATTAAACATATTGGTATTTAATTGTATAGACATTTAACTATGATTTGAGGCTAGACTAGAATATCTTTTGATATTTTGAAGTCAATAGGTACTTTGGAACACTATGTCTGTAGCAGCTGTCTAACCAGCTCAATTGCCATTGTTTACATCAACGATGGCGTCTTGACTGTGTGATTCCTTCATGTAAAGGCTGCGATATGGCTACGGCTAGATTTCCAGGGGTGGATTCCACAAAGAGTTAGGACTATTCCTAACTTAGGACTAGTCCTATAAGAGATATCAAAAACGTACAGCTAGTCCTAAGTTAAGACGAGTAACTCGTCCTAACTCGAGATAAGACTAGTCCTAACTCTTTGTGAAATCCACCCCAGGTCATCATGCATTGAAGTAAAGTACATCCTTGGTGACAGTCGTAGCCATAGCTGTAGCCACATACTTGGATATGGCTTAACTCTTTCAGCATGTATCCACTACTTCAACGATACCACAAGGTTGTTTTCATTGAAATCAGTCCAGTGTTTAGGGTGAAGTGACTAAACCTCATCATCTGCTTGATGAATGCTGTTAAAAAACCAAAAAGAAGATTCATTATTGCATTGTGATTTTAGGCTCAAACTCAACCCATTGGATCTATTTAGACAAAAGATTGAAGATAACAGAACAGTTTCAAATAATGTGTGAAGCATTTATTTGATTATCAGCACGAGACAAAGACTAGTCTAATTCTTTCGATGATTAAAATTTTTCAGGTGAGACAATCTTCATGTGCTTTAAAAGAAAGTCAATGTTTAGCATCTTGGTAAACCTCACAACCCTAAAACCCATCAAAATCAGACAGCAGGTTTGTTGCACATCTATTGAATTGATCAAAACATTGTCAAACTAATTATGCTTTGTTTTGGTGATGAGTTACCATATTCATGCAATGTAAAACCAATTCCACAGTGATTTGTATTGTGATATCACACTTTGCTAAGCAATTAGAGGGATTTGCAGTTAAGATCAATATTAGCCCAGGGCCCAATTTCATAGCGCTGCTTAGCGGCCGATTTTGTGCTTACTGTGCAATTTCTATTTCATAGGGCTGCTAACCGTAAGCGTGCTTACCGCACGAAAATAAATGACGTCACAATGCAAATCCACGGTAAACACGCAATATGGCCGCCCAATTTTTTTGCTAACCTGTGAACTATACTAAGGCTTAAGCAAATTTATCTGCTACAGTAAGCACGCAAATTAGCTTACCGTTAAGCTGCTCTATGAAATTGGGCCCAGGTTTTGTAAAGAAATGTAGAACTGGACTTACCTCTCAGGTTTAGGTTTGGGTTTGTCAAACTTCTTACTCGACGGAAGAACAAAACGAGTCTGCTTCTTGGGTTGCTCCAAGGAAGATCCCAAATCTTTCTTATCCAATCCCTTGACTGGTTTGACCTGACTGGAGTGCTTCAGGGCCTCTAAGCGGGCCTCCATGGAATTTAACGAAGCTCTTTTGTTTTGATCGTACTTCCCCGTGTCTGGGAGTTTGATGTTTGATCGCTTCATCTCCTCCGAGGCATCTTGCGATAGTTTCTTAGAGTCGGCTGAATCTGGGGATCTCTTAGCGGCATTGTTGGATAATCTCTTTAAAGCTGCGGCGAGCTCCAAGGGATTAGCTTTTCTTGGGATCGGGGAAGGACCACGTGGAGACGGTGATCCAGATCCCAGTCGTCTGGACTCCGTTGGAGATTGATTCGTGACTGTTATCATTTCTTCCTTCACTGGAGTCTTCTTGGCCAATTCTTTGGCTTTCTCCTGGCTGTAAGGTTCAGACAAAACATTGAGTTAATTAAACGAAAAGCACTTGAGACGTCATCTTAAAGATCATCTCCAAAACTAAATCTTGAAGACACTATAATCAATTTCACTTTGCAGTTTTCCTTGCTACCTTTTCTTAGCGTCTTGTTGTTGGAGATTGATAAGGCCTTCCAGTTTCTCGAGTTCTTGCTGAAGCTCCTCATTCTCTTCTTCAAGAGTCTCCTTCTCCTGTAAGACCTCTTCATACTGATTCTCAAGACGTTTGCAGGTTGTACACTTTGCTCCCGCTATGTACAAGAAAAATGAGACAATAAGTAAATTGTCAATATTTAAGAAAATTATTATTTTGTGTCTCACACGCTAAAACCTGAATATTTCTAGATGCTGCATTTAGGCTCTCCAGCTGCAACGTTTGAATCTTCAATGTTCACTAGTCCAAACCCCAATCTCATGACAACCTCCTAAGTGTTCTCACCTGACGCCTTCAAGCTCTCCATCTGCATCTTCTGAGCCTTCTCTGCCTCTAACAGCTTCTTATTCTTCTCTCTCACCGTCTCCACATTGTCTTGAAGAGCTTCTCTTGTCTGTTCTAGTTTCTTGTTTCTATTCTGGAGGTCGTTGACCAGTCGGTTCAAAGCATGAAGCTCCTCCTCCTGACTCTCAATCTTATCCTCCAACCTTTGACCCCAAAAATAGAAAAATCAGTAAATTCCTAAAGAGTACATTTCTTCATCTCTTTAGTACAATTATGGCTCTATATTCATGCTGTACTATGGGGCTATCAAAGAGTTTTACAGTAAACTAAAACAGAACATTTAGTGGAGGAAGTTGATAATTCTTTTGTAAAAATTATACACTCGGGACAAAAATAAAATATCTCACCTTTTGGAAAACTCATCACGATCTCCTTGCTGCATATGAAAAGAAACAATGAAATTAACTTTAGAGTTCTAAACTAATATTGTGTTTTAAAGTTGAGATATGGGATAATCTAAAGACTCAGTCTATTTAGTAGTGTAATTAAATAGAGGTATTGTGAGAATCAAAGATTGATCAAACTTTTTATATGTACAGGGGTCGATTTCACAAAGAGTTAGGACTTGTCTTATCTCGAGTTAGGACGAGTAGCTCGTCTTAACTTAGGATTAATCTTAAGGTCCGCATGCTACAGTGCAGGGTTGGGACTCGTCCTAAGTCCTAAAATTAGTCTTAAGTTAGAAAGACTTTTGTGAAATCGACGGCTGTATAAATACTTTTACAACACCTTACAAGCAATAAATCAGAAAAGATCAGAACAAATTATGACAATGGATCAGTACATAATAATAACAAAAGACCAAAAATATTTATGAAAAAGGATCAGAAAGGATAATTATATCAACACATTGAGAAAATATTGAGAAAAGAGCAGAATTATCTTGACAAATTGTTAAAAAGGATTCTTTAGCATTTTAAAGACATTAACTGACATTATCAGGCAAGATAGCTGCCCCTCGGCAAAAAGTAGAACAATGTTATTAAGTACATAGACTGATATGTGACCCGCTACGTGAAAATGAGTCAGATGTCGCCCAATGCATTATTTAGTAATGGACAGTTTCATGTTTCATTAAGATCTATATTTGCGTGGGTAACCTTTAGAATACTTACTTTTAGGCAATAAAGCTATGAATACAACAATTTTGTGATCATACTTATGTCAAATTTGTATCCTTTTGCGCGAAATGGTAGTTTAAAACATCACTTTACTTGTAATTCGTTTTTCAGAAAAAATTATGTATTGGCTAATTTCAAACGGAAGTAACTCAGCAACGCGATACACCCAAAGCTTAGACACATACCAAATTACTGCTGTTGGTGTGTTCCTTCCAGCCATACATATAACTCAATCCTTGAAATTGTCAACATCTTACTCATTTTCACGTAGGGGGTCACATATATACATGTACATGTATAATACATATGATTGGCTTCAAGGCTATTTAAAACAAATTTGCTCATTTTTTTGAGGGCAAAAATAAAATTGGAAATCAGACAAAAGTGGGACGAATATTATGCTTGCATATGCTTCTATAGCATTTTATTTAGGCTATGTAAAAACAACTTGGCAAATTTTTCATAGGGAAAAAATAAAATTGTGAATCGGATTTAAAAAAGGAAGAATGGTAAATAATGTTGTGAAGACACAAAGGCTGTCTGATGGCATCTTGATACCTACCTTGGTTGACTAAGAAGTGCAGTAAGAAGGATGAGAATGATGGTGAGATGATGATGATGATAGTAGTAAATCAAATCATGCAAAACAAAAATTAGATATCACATCAATAGGAAAACAATTAATGGAAAACAACAATGAATTATGTCAATCACAGAAAACAAAACTACTACAGTGTAAGTTAGTATCAATTAAAGCCATTGAACCCTCTCGGTAAACAGTATTGTCCAAGGCCCACACTTTGTGTACCACAACTTCTATATCAAATAACAAACCTGTGAAAATTTAGGCTCAATCGGTCATCGGAGTCGGGAGAAAAAAACGGAAAAACCCACTCTTGTATCCGCGCGTTTTAAAATAAATCCGTAATTCTCGCTAACAAGAATTGATATTGTTTTACTGTTTTCTCAAAAAGTAAAGCATTTCATGGACTAATATTTCAAGAGAAGTCTTTCAGCATTACCCTCTGTAAACCCTGTAAATTATTTGTAAATCTGTGAACTTTTTTCTTTTTTTCTGTACTGAAAGGGTCCAATGGCTTTAAGTGACTAAAAGCAACAATAAAACAACTGCGACATTGCATTCTTGAAAGCTAATATTCTGCATTCAAAGTACATATCGGAGCACATTACGTGGAATGAGCACATGTATTTAATGACATTAGTTGAATTGGTCAGAAACTATTTATGCATACATGCTATTAAGGCTGATAACCTAATTGTACTATTAGCTTTCTCTGCTTAACAGATTCAAATCTTTAGCCATTTGTCTGACTTTAGGTACTAATTTCTAAAAGACTTACCAAGCTTAATGCATTTTATGATTCTATGATGCTTTTAGTTTTATGAATTTTCAATTTTGTTCTCTGCTTTTTTATATTATCAGCTTGCTTAGCAGCCCAAGGAACCAAGCTTTAAGACACTGGAATAAGCTTCATGCATTTCCTAACACTGTTTGCGACATTTACGTATAACAACGTACCTTTACGTCATCAACTAACCCCTGAGAATAAGATAATAAACAAAATCACAACAACAACAACAACAGCAACAAAAACACAGGGGGAAACACAACAAAACCAATACAACAGGTGCAACTAAAAAGGAAACACACGTGCATAGAACTTTTAAAAAAAATCAACTAGATCATAAACACAGATCCACTTTTTAAAAGTTTATACAAAAAAAATCCCATTTATTCAAAGAACCATAATACATGTCTTGTGTCTTCAGTTTTCAAATTAAGAAATATATGTCCTTTTTTTTTTTCAATTTCTGTTTGTATCAATATTTCATCTTTTATAGTGGATTTGTACAGAAACTCAACAATCTCAAAAACATTCACTCAAGTTGGGGGTAAACACAAACTTAACAGTATACAATGCCTTTGTTTGCACGAATAGGGAATAAGGAACTGTGAGGAAACTGACATGGTGGTATTGGTGGTGAATAGTTCATTGAGGTTCAGAAATACACAATCAGTATTTTCATTGCTCAGATGCCGTGATTGACTTCAAAAGAACTGAATCCAAGAGAATCATGGACATAGCAATCATTTTGGATAGAGTGTTATTTACAAATCCTCAGACATTAGTACGGACCCCCTTTTACATTTGGCGAAGGCATTGGCTACTATGATTAACTGGGTGCAAGAAACATCAAGACAAGTTGAGAGGGAGGAGACATAAAAAAACAATTCAACCTCATGCATTGGGTGCAAGAAAGGGGGGGGGGAGGGTGATGGATAGGTAACATACCTGGCCCTCTAGCGCTTTACATTTCTCCTTCATAATCTCCAGATCGGTTTTCTGAGCATCTGTCTTTCGTTGTAACTCTCTAATAGTGTCAGTGCTTTAACAGAACAACATAATTTGTTTATTTCTTACACATCTAATGGTACAATTAGTGCCAATAACAGGATAAATAGGAAACAAGAAGAAACGTTTTTCAAGTTTAAGATGTGGGAGGATAACCCTAATAACTGGACCAAAAAACTGGAATAATCTTCTACCACCAATTACTAATTGCCCCTCAATTAGCTCGTTTAAATACTGACTAACAACGTTTTTACTAAATTCCCAACATAATTGATTGATTTGCTTTTTTATACTGGTAGTTGGCTTAGCCGTTACTTACTTACCTACCTACTTACTCGTCTATGTTTTCTAATTTGTATTGTTTGTTTAATTGCTGTCCCTTTGTTTACTTCACATACATGTTCTGCTTCATAGTTATATTTACATTGTTTAAAACCATGGTTAAACCTTTGTGTAGTTATCTACCGTAGTGGTATGTATTTATTTATTCGTCTAATTAGTGCTGTATTCCTGTTTTGTTCTGTAATCTTGTAACGGGCACATCCGCCACAAGCCTCGGCTTTTAGGATGATGCCTCTATGTGATGTGAATGTGGAAATAAATGTTTTATTGATTGATTGAGGGGAAAACCCATGCAATCAGGTAGCGACTGAAAACCAAATCCACGTGAGAGGATGAGATGTAAACCTATTCAATTAGTAACATCAGTGAAATACAAACAACACTTATAATCAAAATACAAAATTCACACTCACTTTTCGTCGAGTTCAGCCTCAAGTTTTCGTCTCATTTCTAACTTTTCCCGTTGAATCTCCTCTTTCTACAATTAAAAAACAATTTGAATAAATATAAAATAAGATATTTTTAAATGGTGACTTTTCAGTCAGCAATGATCTTAAAGGCAGTGGACACTATTGGTAATTGTCAAAGACTAGCCTTAACAGTTGGTGTATCTCAACATATGCATAAAATAACTAACCTGTGAAAATTTGAGCTCAATCGGTCATCAAAGTTGCGAGATAATAATGAAAGAAAAAAACACCCCTGTCACACGAAGTTGTGTGCGTTTAGATGGTTGCTTTCGAGACCTCAAGTTCTAAATCTGAGGTCTCGAAATCAAATTCGTGGAAAATTACTTCTCTCTCGAAAACTATGGCACTTCAGAGGGAGCCGTTTCTCAGAATGTTTTATACCATCAACCTCTCCCCATTACTCGTCACCAAAAAAAGGTTTTATGCTAATAATTATTTTGAGTAATTACCAATAGTGTCCACTGCCTTTAACCAGTAGAAGATCACACCCACAAGATTGACATGAATTGATAAATACCGATGTGTATAATTCATAGCACTGTATACTTTATGAACCACTGTACTTTCTATGAAACAGAATTCCGAAAGAACTCAAAGAATTCCGAAAGAACTCAAAGAATTCCGAAAGAACTCAAAGAGTATATACAGTGGTAATCAAAGTTGACTTTGATGACTGATTGGGTCAAAACCAAATATATTTATCTTCCAGTACGCGCTAATCCACCAATCAGGAGCTCAAACTACTAGGGGGATAAAAACATATAATGCTACGACCTCTGTTTTATATCCTACTTCCTGTTTTTATTACACAGTGCGTATTGTGAAATGTCATTTTATCACGCTCCGTATACAGACAGTGCAAAAATTACATTCTAAACTTTGTGCGCGTGAATGCTGTTCGTCGTGAAACAACGCTCTGAAGTTTGAAATTTTGCATGTTGCAAGTGAGACTGGAAGATAAATTCGTTTTCGACCTAGTTGGATATGGGACGCATAAGCGCTATATTTTTTCGTATTCCACTCGCGCTTGTGTGATAACTTATAATATTCTACAGTTCTCGATGCAAAACTAACATCTATCCAAATGAGATCATTGTGAACAATATTTACAAAGGAACGCCTGGCTTCAAGGTTTTTTTTACTTGGGGTAATTTTCCTGCCCTGAGGGATAATGAGAGAGCAACCGAAAATAAGAGTGTTTATTTTACTCACCTTTGTCTCTAGATCTCTGAGTCTGTTATTCTGATCATTAATCTGTGATTGTTTGATGTCAATCATCCCATTCACACGTTGGAGTTCTCCCTTGACTGACGCTAATTCTTCCTCTACTTCATTCATCGATTGCTAGAAGGAAAGAAAGATAACATCACAAGGTTACTCCCCGGCTCTAGGTGGTACCCATTTGTACTCCTGGGTGGAAAGAAGCAAGTATGGTAAAGTGCCTTGCTCAAGGACACAAGTGTCACGACTGAGCAGGCCAGCATTTGAACCCACATTCTGTAAATTACAGAACTTGAGACCAACGCCCTAGACTGCTCGTCAATGTTGATAAGTGCTGATGATCAAAGGATTGCATGCATAAAACCATTACTAAGCTACATCTGCAAAACATTTGTTCAAGAGTGTCTTACAAGATGCTAAAAGGTTCCTCATACCTTCATGAGTCTTGGTCTACGATGTCTCTCATCTTCAAGTTCATCTTGTAACGCCTTGATGGTTTCTTCTTTCTTATCAATCTGTCTTAGTAAATCAGACTCTCTCCTTTTCAGTTCACTCTTCAATTCTATCAATTCCTTCTCCTTATTGTCTCGATATCGAGATAACTCCTTTGTAGAATCCTCCAGCCGGTCTTCAAGACTCTCTACTTCAGATCCCTTCTCTGATGATACCCTCTGAAGCTCAGATTCTTTCCTCGCCAGTTCAGCTTGAAGTTCCATTACCTCCCGTTCTTGATTTCCCTTCAGGCGAGAAGTCTCTCGCATAGTCTCGGCAAGTCTTTCCTTTAGGTTCTCCGAATCAGAATCATGACTTTGTCTCAAAGCTCTTAGCTGCTCTCTAAGAGATGCAACTTCCTCTCTAAGAGCTTCAATCTCGGCCTCAAGTCGCTGGTTCTGGCTTGTCAGTTGCTCAATCCGGCGAGAGCTGTCATCTTTACTCTGCTCCAGTTCCAAGTCTTGTCTGGTCTTGGCCTGAAGCAACTCTCGGAAGTCCTTGGTTTTGACTTGGAGTTCTTGACGAAGGTCTGCCGACTCATGTTCCTTCTTGATAATGATTCCTTGGAGGTCCTTGACTTTATTGAGAGTATGTTCTTGAGCGCTGTCCAGCTCCGTAGCTTGCTTGAGACTCAGAACTATCAACTCACTATCCTTCTCCATCAGCTTCTCCTGGAAATCATAAAACGGTTGTCGAGTTGGGAATGAAATAAATGGTTTGGGTTTGAACAAGAAAAACATTAGACCTCCAGATTAACGTATTGGGGCTCTACCAACTGAACTATCCAGCCCTGAGTTATAAAAAACGTAAGGCTAGTCCTAAGTTAGATAACTTATCCTAACTTGAGATAAGACTGGTCTTAACTTTACCTGCATGTTTCTGAGATCATTTTCTAGTTTCTTGGCGTTCCTATCAGCTTGAATGAAGTCTGCATGTAGCTCAGCAATCTGAGTGTCTTTCTCTTCAAGAATGCGAGGTTTCTCCTGCCTTATCTGCTCCAACACTGATTGCTGCTCATCAACCTGAGAATGAGGTTAAGGAATAAATAACTTCTTATTGCAGTGCAAAGATGAGTTTTTTATACGCAGCATGGTCAATGTAAAACATCAATGTAATAACTTTAAGCATTCAGTTTGGCACCTGGGCCTAATTTCATGGCTCTGCTTACCATGAGCTAAGAATCAGCGCTTACGGGAGCAGGGAATTCTGCACTTACGTTATGAGTTGGCTGGTCTTGAATTTTGAGTTGTGCACGTGCGTACTCAACGTTACTAGGCATTTTCTTACTTACACAGCTAGCGTAGAAATTCAGTGTTTGCACAGAAAGAGGAGAATGGTGATCAAACTTCAAATTTTGGCGGTAAGCAGAGCTATAAAATTGATTCTAGATGTTTTCTTGCTATATGGATGTACTTGTCCATGAACCATAAGTGTTTCCATCTTATAATGAAAAACTTTTGACTTACCTTGATTTCAAGAACCAGCTTCTCTTGTTCCAGTTTCCTTCTGACTTCATTTATCTCTTCCTTCTCTCGTATCAACTCGTCAAGTTCTCGGTTCTTATCACTCAGTCTTGAGTCTATTCCTTGCCTCATGGTTTCCATGGCGATGCTCTTTGTAGCAATCTCTCCTTGTAGTTGGTTTATGGTGTGGCTTCGTTCTAGAAGCTGTGACCTCAAAAGCGGCTCGTTGTCAGGGACTGGAGATTGTCTACGTCTGGAAGAGAATATGAAAGAAGGTCGATATTTATGTTGGTACAACTATGTTCAGAACTATTGTGTACTGTGTGTAACTATTGTGTACTGTGGATTCGAACTGCCTCTAGCTGCCGGGCAACCTAGTTGGTAAGACACTGCTCTAGAATTGCAAGGGTCGTGGGTTCGAATCCCACTCGAGTAACTTGCCTGTGATATTATTTTCACAGGACTCGGGAAAGTACCGAGTATACAGTGCTAACACACATCGGTGTATGGGTAAAAACCAAATTAATATTCTTTATCCCCGATGCAAATTTAACATCTATTATATGTGTGTAACTGATTGTTATTGAATGGTCGGACAGTAGGAGGGTTGACTGTGTATTGTGTAGATGCATGCACGGCATGATATCAAATTGCAGGTTGGCATATGGGATCAATCAAAACCTAACATGATATTGAATGGTCAGACAGTAGGAGGGTTAACTGTGTAGATACATGCACACACGATGTTATATTCCAAATTGGTATGGTTAATCTATAATTCCAAATCACAGTGGATGATATTAAATGGTCAGAGAGTAGGAGGGTTAACTGTGTAGATACATGCACACACGATGTTATATTCCAAACTGGTATGGTTAATCTATAATTCCAAATCACAGTGGATGACATTAATGGTCAGCAGTAAGGAGGGTTGATGAATGCAGGTTGTAAGAGGGCTAGGCTGATAGCTGTCTTAAAAAGAACAAAGACCGACTCCTATCATCGTAACTTACTTTTGTCTTATCAGATCACCATGCATGTCTTGAGCTTCCTTCTCAAGTAACTCTGCAAAATCACAAATTAGAAACCAATCATGTATCAAGTATTTTAGCAATAACATATTATAATAATAATAATAATAATAATAATATTTATTCGGGCAATCACATTTACAAGCACATATACATTCATTAAAAATATTTAAGAAAACAATGAAAACAACAGTGGGGTGCCCAGGAGAGCATAAAAGTTAAAAAAGATAACTGTCGCCAAAAGGCGTATGTCTCCTAAAACCCTAAAAATACATTAAGGCAAGAGGGGGCATATAAAAAAGCACAGAAGATAATACAAATCACTAAACAATTTAAAAAGGCAAACAAGCAAAGACATACACAGGAAAACACACCAAAAATGATATACGTAAAAAAAGCAAGTCTATACATCAAAATGGTTTAAGAGCAATACAACAAAATTCTGATGAGGGGACACAAATGAAATGACATTGTAAACAGGCAAGTAACTCTATCTAAGAGCACTATATTAATCTCTATCTATATTGTGACCACTATATTAATGGTAACACATGGACAAAAACATAATGTCAAATTTATGTACATCAGACCTGTGAATTAAATCATTTTTCAAATGAATGTGTTTAAAGGTCACAAAAACAGTCATTTTATTCAGTGACAAACAGCCACAGGAGAGAGAGTTAAAGACACATTACAGAGTAAATAAACAGTGCAGTGTAACAAAAATCAAATCGGCAACAATGATTAAAATAGAAAGAAGGGTTGATTATACAAATGACGTAAGACACAAAGACACAACACAAGTTTTCATACTGCAAATGCAAACAAATGTGATACATTATATTTCAAAAGGAAACCTTCCTGCTTATGAATGAGTGAGTGATACAATAAAACAAACAGTTCTTCAGCTGTAAACAAGCTTATAAAAGTGGAGTATGTTTCTTATTGTGTGTCACTTACCAAAGTTCACTACACAGTGTGTTTGAGCGACAAAATCAAAAGAGAAAACAATGTTTCAAATGCAACTTGCCAAAAATAAATGTGACTCCAAATAAACAAGCAAGCAAGAAATTAATGCCACCTAACGCTTCACACTCTGCTACTCCCAAACATTAAGTATTCAAACAAACACAATATTATCAAAATGCAATTATGTATTTGATAAGAGGGTAAGTAAATAATAACAGCATATCTTTTGAATTTTATAAATTTGTAAAGGGTTTTGAAAAAAACAACTGTAATCATGTGATAGTATTCTATGGATTACACTTGGAATTATTAAAGGAACTTACGTATTTTGTCATCAGTTCGTCTCTTAGCATTCTCAGCAATAAGAGCCTGGCTCTTAAGAAGATCAATCTGCCTCTTTAAGGAGTCATTTTCCTGCTGTAGTTTACGGATTTCAGCCTCAAGGTGATCTGAAGGCAACAAAATTATACAAAGTTATTTTTCAACCTCCGTCAGGGCCCTCAATTCAAGCTTGAGCAATAATCCAAATTGACAGATACGATTATGGTTACAACTGGTGCTAAGGGCACTCTTTACTTGATGATGCCGCCAATTAAGAGGTGGCCTTACTTCATGGAAAGCTTACTTCTTTCTTACAAATACAACCACTTTTTATTTACAAGAGAAAAGTCACTGGCCATGCACTGTCAGAAGTTAAGTAATCTTACATAGGGCCTGCACCTACTGCCTGACAAAATTTGAATTTGCTGTTGGTGAGGTAAACATTGAATGTCTAGGCCAAGAGCTAGAAGATGGATACTAAACACTTGCAAATAGAGACCAAGGAGGTGGAAGATGGACCAAGAACATGACAAAGATGGTAATTCCAAGACACGATTATATACCTCTATGATCCTGTGCAGTAAGAGATGCTCCTAGTCCAGTACTGTCTAAGGTCCTTGAGAGATGGTCAGTAACGAACCGCTGGTGGCGTCCTTCCAGCTCATGATAATCAGACTTTATCATCTCATAATCCATCTTCAGCCGGGTCTTCTCTCGTTCCATCCTAAGAAATGAAGAATGATCCAAAAATTAAGACAGGGTTCGTTCGGATCACCCTTCAGATGGTCCCTAATAGATGGCTCAGATTTTGTGCACAAAGTTTGGAGGTAGCGCATTCTGCTGTACCAGCCAGGCTCCTCGTGGATGATACCCATGCCTACATCCTTACGGACTGTGAAGGGTTACCCTGTTTCAGCCCAAAGAGTAGGTGAAATTGTGTCCCTGGTGACAGTTGATCTAGGTCGATAGCCCGAATCAGCCAAGTGTAGCCCTACCCCTGAAGTGGCCGTCTGGCCTTGTGAGTTGGGCGGTACCTTACAAAAAATCAATTTATACCTCCAAAAACATAAAACAATATTGCTGTAAATTCCCCACCAAAACTAAGAAAGAGAACTCCCAACTTACTGATCATATTCAACCTTTGAGACTGAGCCGACTGCTCTACTCTGTAAGTCAATCTTCTCTGTCTCAAGATGGCTGACGTTGTTAGATAGTTGCTTGTTACTGTCTTCAAGAGATTTATACTTCTCTTGTAAGTGTCTACATTTCTCCTGGAGTTCGGAGACAGCCTTAGAGCGAAGAGACGTCTGATGACTTTCATTTTCCATCTGAAGGTGTACAAAATTAATCAATGAAATCTAAGATTCTTTTTGTGAAAATCAGAGAAAAAAAAATCAATTTTGAAGTTATTTAACTTCTTAAATGCAGAATTCCGACACTTCAGTTTTTAATGATAATTTCAAAAGTCAGGGATAAGCAAACATTAATTTTGGCATCTTAAGATGTACAACATTTAAGAAAGCAATATATAAGTTTTTTTGGTGAAAAGCAGAGAAGAAAATCAACTTTGAAATAACCGTTAAACTACAGTTCTGAATAATTCAGTTTTGATGATAGTATGTTAAGTTTCAGGGTTAAGAAAATGTTTGTTTCGGTGGCATCAACCAAAATGTGTTTGACTTCTTGATGTGATAATAATAGTTGAATATCGGAGTATTATAGCGAGCACATATCCATCAACAAAATGCTCAAGCTACTTGAACAAAGAGAACACAATGAACTTTGACCTTAATCTCAAATGAGCTTTAGTTCTGGCCAGCTTGATACACTCCTAAGTATCACTGTGACTCACCCTATTTATTCTTTCAGACAACAGTGAGTTTAGTTCCTGTAGTTTAACAATCTGATCAGCGAGCTCTTGGCAATTATGGCAAGGTACTGGAGTGCTTCTAGCTGAGCGTCGTGGAGCTCCGTCTGACAGGTCAAAACTAACCGCAGTCTGGGCTCTCTCTCTTGCTAGTTCTTCTCGAAGTTCATTCACCTTATCCCTATGAGAAAAACAACAAAACAAAGTATTAAAGCAATCGCACAACATCGGTTAACAGTATTGTCCAAAGGCCTACATTTCGTCAACTTATATATAAAATAACAAACCTATGAAAATTTAGGCTCAATCGGTCATTGGCGAAAATAACGGGAAAACCCACCCTTGCTTCCGCACGTTTCGCCATGTCATGACATGGTGTTTAAAATAAATCCGTTATTCTCGATATCGAGAATTGATAATTGTTTTAATGTTTTCTCAAAGAGTAAAGCATTTCATGGAATAATATTTCAAGAGAAGTCTTTCACCATTACCTTCTGTTAACCCTGTAAGTTATTTGTAAATCTGTGAACTTTAAATTTTTGGTTCTGTTCAGAAAGTGTCCAATGGCTTTTAAATGTACATGTTCTCCTGAAGACTATCAGAGCAATTCGGCTACCATATGGCTTGATAACAGTTTTAATTTGGCAACCCAAACATCATTTCAGATTGATTAAGTCATTTATTCAGAGACAGCACACAGAGAAACAAAAACATCATGAGACTGAATCTGCAAGGGTCATGGGTTCGAATCCCACCCGAGTAAAACGCCTGTGATATTTGTTCACAGGACTCTGGAAAGTACTGAGTATACAGTGCTAACACACATCCGTGTATGGGTAAAAACCAAAATTATATTCTTTATCCCCGATGCAAATTTAACATCTATTATAGACTGAATCTTGGTCTTACTCTGCTAATCCTAGTTCAGCTCGGAGATGATCGACTTGAGCTTGAAGTTGTTCTGAAGTCAGTCGCTGGCCGCCAGGACTCTGCATGACAGACATTAAATCAAACTTGTCAATCAAAATCAAACATCCCTTGTAATCAAAGACAACCCACCCTCTCCAGGACAGCAGTAACGCTTACAACAAGCATTGCTGCAGTCCACGAGAGGACAGGAGAATACAACAATGCAAGGTTCAAGATACAATGATTGCAACCTAATGAAAGTAATTAACCACCACTTTGCAGTTGCAAGTGAGGACATTTTCTCAATTTTCTTCAAACCTAAATGCTCCTTGTCTACACTGTTACGATTATGTTGGCTCCATAGACCTTATGCACATGACGTCATTTCAGTAGGGCGCCCTCACCTAGATGTCAAAAGGAGGTTGTTCATTGGCCAATCATCCTGTGCGCCGCGCGTACAAATCTGTGCGTTTCGATTGTTTCGTCACCGTTTTTCCATTAAGATGGCCGCTGGATGACACAATGCATAAGGTCTTTTGCCAATAACTTGAAATAAAACAAACACAAACAAAACCTTTGCATGCATACCTGTCCTTTGGTCAAGATATCTTTCTGCATTTCAAGGAGGTGTATAACTTGTTGATCCTCAGCATGATCTTGAGCTAGTTGCTTATTCTCTTCTCTAAGTTGGTCAGCTTCTTCACGATACTCTGCAAACTGTTCCTGTCTTAACTTCGCTGTCTGAAGCTCTCCTTTCAACTGAACATGCTGTAAATAACCAAATTTAGTGATGTATAAGTTGCAAATTACATATCTATAGTATCGTGTTTAAGGGGGAAAACGTATGCGTTAAAACAATTTTATTTCATTTTTTACTCCCAAGGCCGGACAACCACTTCAAGGTGAGGGCTACACTTAACTGATTGGGGCTATCGACCAAAATCAATTGTTACCAGGGGCACGTTGCCACCTACTCCTTAGGCTGAAAGTGGGGTTACCCCATAGAGCTATATATATTGACTAGAGCGCTAACACCCCGCTATACACGCACTAAGGTTTTGAAGCCGTGTGGGCGCATCCATGTTTATGTACAAACCAATACAAAAGCTTGAAATTTTGTACGGCAATTGTACGGCTATTTGCATGATAGTGCGTTTGTTCTTTTTTATGTGTCATCGAAGCAAAAAATGCAGCAAATGTGAACGCACAATCTGCTGATCAGCGTACAAACTGCGAGCGTCATGTGCGTCATGTTTAAAAGGCGCGTATACTTTTTTTTTAGTACATCAATCAAGTCGAAGTTACCATTTTCGTAGCGCGGACGTACGCGAGTGGACAGTCGCATACGTCAGCGCCCACGCCGAATGTAAAAAATCGCGGCAATGTGTGTTCTCTTAAAATCGTTCCGAACTCACGCAACACATCAAACATGGCTGCGCTCAGGGTGGCTTCAAAACGCAGAGCAAGTTAACGCTCTAGTCAATATATATATCTCTATGGGTTACCCCCTTCACAGTTCGTTAGGATGTAGGCATGGGTGTCATCCACTAGAAGCCTGGGTGGTAAAGCAGAATGCACTACCTTCCCCTACTTTGTTTGTTTGTGCTGCAATCATTGTTAGTGTTACTCCTTTTGTAGTAAACGAGAAGGAAAAGTAAAAACTTTGAGAAGTGTGATGAAACCTCACCTTATCTCTAGCTTCTTGTAGCTGTTCAGTGAGCGACGTTATCTCATTATCTTTACGACTCAAAGAGGCAGAGAGACGCTCAGATGACATCTTCCACTCTTCCATCTCCTCCTGTTGAGTGAGGGCGCTATCTCGCAAATCATCGTTAGCTCGTTGCAGCATCTACAACAATAAAGAACAGAAAATGCTGATTTCACATTCTTTCTAAATTTTGCCATAATGGCATTGGTAAGCAGTGAATTTTCACTTGTTTGATTACTAAGCTATGCTAACACAGTTAGCGCCGATATTGATTACTACCTTAATTTTTAAAGAGGAGAGTGATTGTAGTAAGCACGTAATGTCGCAGTAAGCAGACGGCTTGGATCACCCCTTTTAACTAACAGTTTTTTTCTGCAGCCATTTCATTCCTGCTTAATTCACATTTCTTTCAAAGTTTGGCATTGATGTCACTGGTTAGCACTGAAATTAACTTGTCTGCCTTTAATACTAAGCTATGCTTAAACAGCAAGCACTAATATTGATTGCTAACTTTTTTGTGTGACAGGAGATTTATTGCAGTAAGCACGGAATAATGTAGTAAGCAGACTCACCGTTTCAAGCTCTTGGCATTTAGCAGCCATTTTATTCTTCTCTGTCCTAGTTTCTTTCATATTCTCCTTCATGGATTGATGCTGTCCTTCTAACTGCTCTCGTTCCTGAGTAAAGTCTTGTTTGTGTTGCTCAAGAGCCTGAGATGAACAAGAAGATGAAAAACAGTAAACAAGCTAGTTCTCTATTTAAATATATAACTATATATAATTATTTGTGTGTTCAATGCATTAAATTCATTTTGGTTTTATTTACCAATACCAAACAAAAAGTTAAAAGATTTAAAACATTTTGGTTAAAATGACATGACAAGAGCCTGGAATCAACAAAAAGATGAAGATTTGGTTAAAAAGACAACGATAAAACATTAAATAATATTGATAATAAAAGCATTTCAAGAAATAAAAAAAATATTGAATAGGAATCGTGAAAAAACAAATCTTGAAATTAAAAGAGAAACCAATAAAAGAAGAGACAAATCAATCTGATCGATCACAAACGTTAATTGATGAAGTCAATTACCTGGTCTAAAGCATCTCTCTCTGATGATACTCTCTTAGCTTCATTCTCCCAGTACGTCTGTTGCTGTTGAATCATTCGTTTATCTGCGCTAAGCTGCTTCACATCTTCCTGGATCTTCTCAAGATTAGTCCTGGCTGATGCAAGCTCCAACGACAGAACTTCACTCACCTACATCATTCAATTCAATTCAATTCATTTCAATGAAACATTTATTTTCATACTCACAATAGAGAAGTCTCCCAAATTCCGAAAATCTACTCTGCAGTAGTAGAGTATAAAAGCAAGACAAGTTCTCAAAAAACATTATCTACCAAGCAAGTAAATATACACATTGTGTTAAAGGCAGTGGACACTATTGGTAATTGTCAAAGACTAGCCTTCACAGTTGGTGTATCTCGACATATGCATAAAATAACAAACCTGTGAAAATTTGAGCTAAATCGGTCAACGAACTTGCGTGATAATAATGAAAGAAAAAAAACACCCATGTCATACGAATTTGTGTGCGTTTAGATGATTGATTTTGAGACCTCAAGTTCTAAATCTGAGGTCTTGAAATCAAATTCGTGGAAAATTACTTCTTTCTCGAAAACTATGGCACTTCAGAGGGAGCCGTTTCTCACAATGTTTTATACCATCAACCTCTCCCCATTACTCGTCACCAAGAAAGGTTTTATGCTAATAATTATTTTGAGTAACTACCAATAGTGTCCACTGCCTTTAAAACCAAATCTACATTTAACTGACCTTCTTAACAGCATTAAGCTCTTCCATCATTTTGTCCATCTCTTCATCTTTATTCTCAACCATCAATTTACTCTGAGTCACTTCAAGATGAAGTTCCGTTACTTTACCCTCAAGGCCCTGCCTCGTCTGTCAAGACAAATAAAAAGCATTGTCAGCCTTGCATCTAGCTTTCCGCTTCAGTGTTGAAACTTTAACTATTTCAGAACCAAGGACGTACTTGTACAGGCTATTTTATGTATTCCAAAAGTGTCATTATCGTACATGAATGATCTATTAACTCAAAAAGGGTCATCACTCGTACATGTATGACACACATAATATACATGTTATCCCAAGAGGGCATTATCACTCAAGAAATACTATTGACTTTCGGTAGTACCAAAGCAACACAAGTCAGCAAGATACATTTTGTCTTATGAGAAACCCTTTTCCTTTCTCTTTTTTTTTTACACAATCTCGAAACAGCTCAAAGAGCTTGGCATTTTTGGGTTAAAATGCAAAACAAAGCAGGCACTGAAAGAGTTAAGGGAATAATAAAAAAACAATACTCTCAGAAAAATAATAAAAATTGTACCTTATTCATTTGCTCTTTTTCATGTAAGGCAAGATTAAGAAGTTGTTGAAGATCTAATTTCTCCTGAAGGAGTCTCTCTTTAGATGCTGAGGAACTGACACACTTTGCGTTCAAATCTGCGCATTTCTCATCCAATTGAATGGCTCGATTCTGGAAGACCTCTCTCTCCTATGGGTCACAAGAAAATACTGACATTGTTTACGCTGAATGGTTTCTGTTGATTTTAGTAAAGTTTAACATGATTATCAGTTCAAAGTTATTCACAACTGAATTTCTTGCCAAGTGTACTCAAATCTACTGTCTTTATAATAATTTGAAAGATTTCAGGTATTTTTGTCTACAATGATCAGTGAATTGACTGTGTCAACCAGTAATCTGAATGGGTATAATTTGGTTGTAGACCAGACTATTATTACAGACTTGCCCCTGGTTACCAGTTATCTGAATGGGTATAAGTGGGTTGTAGACCAGACTATTAATCAGTGACTTGTCTCTGGCTACCAGTAATATCTGATTGAGTATAAGTGGGTTGTAGACAAGACTATTAATCAGTGACTTGCCTCTCTAGTTTTCATGAAGTCAGCTCTCAAGATGTCCACTTGATGATCAAGATCAGTGTTTGCTCTTCTTTCCTCCAGTAACTGGCTGTTGAGATCAGCGTTCTGAGTGGCGAGCATCTCATGTTTCTAGAAGTAATTAAAAAATAAAAGTTTTCAAAACTGAAGATATTGTAAAGTTCCAGGCGTGTCCATGTTGACAGCTTTTGATAGCTGGTCTTACCGATGACGATGCCCATTATTTATAACAGGAAGCCAAAGCTGCATAATTTGGGCACAGTCAAACACAGATGTCAATGCTTCTCATCCATTTGAACCCTTTTGGTATGAGAAAGGGCTGATTTGTAATGCCTGGGGTCGATTTCACAAAGGTAGTCCTAACTTAGGACTAGTCCTAGGCAATGCTAAGAGATAGGACCAGTCCTAAGTTAGGATGAGTTACTGGTCCTAACTTAGGACTGGTCCTAACTTAGCATTGCCTAGGACTAGTCCTAAGTTAGGACTACCTTTGTGAAATCCACCCCTGTATGAAGAGTCTTATGTTGTCACCAATTTACGTTGATTGAACTTTGTCTTACCTCTGCAATTTTCTCTAGTTCTCTATTATCCATCTCTAGTTTCTCAGCTTTAGCTCTTGCCATATGAAGACTCTCTCTTAATGCTTTAGTTTCTTTAATCATACTCTCCTTCATCTACAGAATAGAAATCACATCTTATTATCCTCTTTAACTACAATGGAAAAACAGAACACTTTTTTTCTCTCTCGTTGAACTTACAGTAATTTTTTTCTTAAACATGATACCACATAGCGGCGAGTGTAGAGCCTAAAGAAGGTATGTGGTACGGTACCAAAGGAGGTATTTAGAGCCCAAAGGGGCAAGTACAACACAAAGGAGATAAGTAGACCCAAAAAATGAAAGTGGACCCCAAAGGAGGTAGTGGATTCCAAAAAATGTATCCCAAAAGAGGTTAAGAAAGCCTAGATCAGGGTATGATGAGCCCAAAAAGGGTAGTATACCTGTTGGAAATTCTTGTTCTCATCTTCCATCATATTGAGTGCTTTAGAAGTCTGTTCCACCAGGTTATCTCGCTTCCGCTGCTCTGCTTGGGTGCTTTCCTGAGAAAGTTTTAGTACCTTCAGCTCTTGGAGTAATTCATCCAACCTGTGATAATAATATTAAGAGTACTCTAAAGATTTGTCAAAGTAGACACAATTTATATTCAAATTAAAATCTGAAAGAATCAAACAACATAGGTATCTAGAAAGACATAAAACCAAGACTAACAGGAGCACAGTTTTGTAGTTTAAATACAAATTGTATTAATTAATTAAACGCAAAAGTTTGTTTTTACAAACCTTTGTTTTAGCTTTTCATTTTGTTTGACTACATCTTGTCTGCCTTCAATTGTCCTTTCCTTTTCACGTTGAAGACTGGCAAGTTTCTTGTTCAAATCCTAAAAGAAATAATGGACACCTCAAATAAACAACTTAAACACAGATTATACACAATCTTAAAAGGTAACTTTGAACAACTGAATAAAAACGATCATTTCATTTTATTCGGTACTGCCCTCAAGCAATTGAGATTTATAATTGGATATATAGCTGGTTGTTAATTTAAACACCAAGAAGGAAGTTAGTAAACATAAAAAAGAAATAAATTCAAGTGGGATTTATTATAGAATTCATTTTGAGTAATAATTACCTCATTATTTGAAGACAGATTCTCCATGGCATAGTGACTGTCGTTAAGTTTAGCTTCACTGTCACATAATCGTTCAGTTTGACGCTGAAAAAAAAAAAGGTTCACACATTAACTAAAAACCATTTGTTGACTATAATTTGAGTATAAGTTATATTTAATTTTTATTTTATTTATTTTTGGGTGTTTTTTTTTTTGGGGGGGGGGGTGGTAAAAAAAACAAAAAACTCCGGTTTGAAAAGGAGAAACTACATTCCTGTATCCCACTTCTGACACCGACTTGATTCCTAGACATACCTGCAGTGTTTCATGTGCTTCTCTAAGTTTCTCTACAAGAGCCAACCTTCTCTGCTCACTCTCATACATCCCATCTTGAAGATTCTTCAATGCTCCTGAGGTTGAAGACACACCCCAATGTTCATCAGTAGAATGAGGGACCGGTGTTCGTGCTGATCTACGAGATGTGTAGGAGGTAGGGCTGGTGTCGACGTCTCCGTGGATCGGGGAAGAGTGTTGAGGGTGCGGTGTTGATTTCATCTGGCCATTTGACAAGGAATAGCTAAACAACAACAAAATTGTTTACACATAAAATACATTATCATTTAGTTTTACAGAATTTTTCAAACCCAAATTAAGATAAGGGAATCCCAACTTCAGAAATAAATTTAAGAAGCTCAAACTGAATTTGAAATTAAGAAACTCATCAAGAAGAGCTACAAAACAACAAATATAATCATTGTGGGGTGCTACATGGGCAGGCGGATTGGTCAGTTGGGAATAAAGTAATTGACGTTACCTGATACCACTATCTGAGTCATGACTATTACTATTAGTAGGGTGGTCATGAATGCGTCCAGCTGGACTGTGTGACTGTTTTCCCATCATGCTAGTGGTTGATCGCTTCAGAGTATCAACCTCTTTCTCCTTGTCTCGTCTTCTTTGCTGTTCTCTCTGTAGGGGGATAGAGGGGGGGAGATGTGACCCATTTTAAAGGTGGTGTGTCCCTTAAAAAAAAAAACATTTTCAGATCATACATCTAAACACTTTACAGCGACCGCCAAGTGCCAACCATAAATTAAACAGAGTATGCTATACAAGTTTAATTTTTAAACCAAGAAAAATTGCACAAATCAAACCATCAATATTGATCAACTGATATAATATTCAATGAAATTTTGCTCTAGCTCTAAGAATAAAACATAGGCAATAAATGTTGAAATGGCAATACAAAATATAATCAATTCTTTTTCTCATACCCTATCTTTTTGAACAATATTTTGTTTAAAGGCAGTGGACACTATTGGTAATTACTCAAAATAATTATTAGCATAAAACCTTTATTGGTTACGAGTAATGGGGAGAGGTTGATGGTATAAAACATTGTGAGAAACGGCTCCCTCTGAAGTGCCATAGTTTACGAGAAAGACGTAATTTTCCACGAATTTGATTTCGAGACCTCAGATTTAGAACTTGAGGTCTTGAAATCAACCATCTGAACGCACACAACTTCGTGTGACAAGGGTGGGTTTTTTCTTTCATTATTATCTCGCAAGTTCGATGACCGATTTAGCTCAAATTTTCACAGGTTTGTTATTTTATGCATATATGTTGAGATACACCAACTGTGAAAGCTAGTCTTTGACAATTACCAATAGTGTCCACTGCCTTTAATTTCCTTTGTATAACGCATGAACACACACACCAAGCAATGGCTAAAGTATACTTTACTCCATGCCCTAAATGTGAGATTACTGAGTCTTTATCAAGTCACTATCACAACAAATTCAGTAAAATGCTTACTACATGCACAACCAATCACAGTAGGTTAAGTGGGTCATATAAATATATGATAAATTGCTACTGACTAAGTTAATATGGACCAATATTAATTCTCTATGAATGAGTTTGCCTCTTCTTTCAAGTTTATCGGATGGGATTAAACTTTGTACCCTTCCCCGTAACATGAAGAAATTAACACAGGTGTGTTTTGATTTGAAAGGGTTAGCCCTCATAGATTCTTATCTATGAGGGATAATAGTCATTATATTGTTCATTGGTTCACAATTACAGTCAACTGTGGACAGTGTATTGTTAAGGGCACTTAGGTATTATTTTTGTATCGTAAACTAGTACGTATCAGAGGTCATGTGTAGATTATACATGTAGTAGGGGCCTACTGTAACAGGCAGAGGGCATGTATGTGGTGAGCTTTGCTCAGCCCGGCTCTGCCCGTCCTCTCTGCCCATTACGCTACGGTCATTTCCAGTCTGTTATCACAACCACACACTAACCCCATCTAATGCACCTACATGTATTCACAGAGGGGATACTAAAACAGTAAATTTGTTTGTTGTCCTTAAAGCCATTGGACCCTTTCAGTACAGAAAAAAAAAAAAAAGTTCACAGATTTACAAATAATTTACAGGGTTTACAGAAGGTAATGGTGAAAGACTTCTCTTCAAATATTAGTCCATGAAATGCTTTACTTTTTGAGAAAACGGTAAAACAATATAAATTCTCGTTAACGAGAATTACGGATTTGTTATAAACACATGTCATGACACGGCGAAACGCGCGAAAACAGGAGTGGGTTTTCCCGTTATTTTCTCCCGACTCCGATGTCCGACTGAGCCTAAATTTCCACAGGTTTGTTATTTTATATAGAAGTTGTGATACACGAAGTGTGGGCCTTGGAAAATACTGTTTACCAAAAGGGTCCAATGGCTTTAAAGGCAGTGGACACTATTGGTAATTGTCAAAGACTAGCCTTCACAGTTAGTGTTTCTCAACATATGCATAAAATAACAAACCTGTGAAAATTTGAGCTCAATCGGTCATCCAACTTGCGAGATAATAATGACAGAAGAAAAAACCCTTGTCACACGAAGTTGTGTGCGTTTAGATGGTTGATTTCGAGACCTCAGGTTCTAAATCTAAGGTCTCGAAATCAAATTCGTGGAAAATTACTTCTTTCTCGAAAACTATGGCACTTCAGAGGGAGCCGTTTCTCACAATGTTTTATACCATCAACCTCTCCCCATTACTCATCACCAAGAAAGGTTTTATGCTAATAATTATTTTGAGTAATTACCAATAGTGTCCACTGCCTTTAAACATAAACCACAAGGGAAACTGACTGGGTAAAGTCCCATCCCTGGCTGCTGCTTTCCAGGTTGTATCGTAAACTTGGGTTTGTTACCTGGCTACATCAGTTAACGGTTGTATGGCTTCTAACTGGCACCCTTAAACCAAGATATTGACAAAATAGAGAGACTGCCATTATAGGGCAAGTTGATAAAGTACCAGCATGTTAACCTGGAGGTCATTGGTTCCATTCCCGCTCAAGTTATTTGTTCTTTGTTGACTCCCAAGTCCTGACAAAACAATAGTAAAACTGATCTAATTAGATTGAAATATTCCTAAGTTACATACCCTAAGTTGTTCACGAAGTTGCGTTGCGGACATCAACTCAAAGCTTGTATCCAATCCAGAACTCATAACGATTGATTCATCGTCATTGTAAACAACAGGAGGGGAAGACATCGTATTAGAATAACGAGAGGGAGGCTTGAAGTCTTCTTGATAATTTCCCTCATGGAAACTTCGGCCCATTGTGTTTCCATGGTTACGGTAACGGATCGCTGGTGAACTTGTTCGCTGCATAGTGCAACAAATCTAAAAATCAAATACATAGGGGGAATTAGTATTGCTTTTTAAAAGATTGAAGCTTCAAAGAGAAAACATAGGCAAATGCCTTTGTTGCCCCTGGCCATTGTCTTGGGGTTTGTTGCCACAATCGTAACCCTCAATCCTCCTAGTTGTGATAACGTAACCCTCCTGCCGAACGGTGAAGCCGGAGGCTTTCGCTGTCGGCAGGAGGGTAATGTTATCGTAACTACAATCCTCCCAAAGCTTGACTGTCGGGAGGATGGAAGGTTATGACTTAATATGCAACTATGAGGAGAGGTCGTTCGGATTGTTGGGACGATAACCTTGTCTACCTAGATCAGGATTAGAAGTATTTACAACAATACCTACCTGCTAAACAGGGAACATAAACACATTTGTAACTTACAATGCTTTGCCAATAAATCAAAATCATTTGAATACATGCATCTTAAAAGTTCTTATTATATTCCTGAGTATAAACATGAAATAATTTTTAATTGTTATTGTTAATGTTAGGCATTTTTATTTCTATAAGTATAAAGCATACTGCAACTTCACAAATTTGGTGAGAAAAGGTGCCAAATCCGACCACCATATCATATTTGACTTTGTCAATTTGATTATGATCAAAATCATAAGACCCATGAACTGACTGGGACACTGGCAGCCACTGCACTCCTTAAAAAAACCTGCACTCTCAGCTCTGCAATGTCAACATTAAAAACTAAACAAATGGATCCAGGCGTACAGCTCCCACTGACTGTCAATACTTTGGTAAGATTCAAATCTACAGTGAGTTTGGTTTTTAGTTATTTATATATTTTCTTTTTAATGAAAAAAACAACAACTTTTGTTCACGATTTTTTTTTACATTCTAATTGGTAATTCTACCTCCATGCTTTTAGTAAATAATTAGGCCACACATTCCATTTACAACTTGAACAAGTTTTAAAAACGGACAAACAACTGTTGACTTACACTTTTCAAACGAAATCGTTTCAAAAACTGGGCAGGGCTAGCTGTTTAACTGTGCCATCCTCCCCCTGTTGGGATCAAAAAGTTCCGTTTTATCCTGTCAAATGTCGTTGTTTTAAGACACAATTGAAGATTGGTCCATGGTTCGCAAGAAATCAAAGCTCACAAATCATTTGTTGATACAACTTACAAATACAAGTCCATTTTACTACACAAAACACGTACTGATGATGCATTGTAGTTTTATGTGCACATTTACAATGCAATTTACACTGATGCTGATGCTAAGGACGCTATCTGAATCAGTCAGGTCGACTAAACCATTATAATTATAGGTAAAAGATTAAACTAATTGTTAATTTTTTGGGTAATTAACACTACAAAAAAAACATAAAAATTACCATTTTACATGTAAATTAACTTGTTTATATTTGTAACATTAATATAAATAACTATTTTGGAAATATTTAGGAACAAACGAATGAATAAAAACTTAACCACCCCTCCTTTACAAAATCAATTTGACCATTATAGGCGATCGTGGGAAACGACTCTTTTCGTCATAGCCTTTAGCAAAGACGCACATGGTGTAATAGTGTTTGAATGGTACGGAGTGCATCAGTAATACAAGCCTACGGTACGCAGATCCGGTCTTGATCAAAGACTAGCAACAATGACCTACTAACTCTTTGAGGTCACTCGCTAGCCTAGTTTATGTTTGTTTGTTTGTTTGTTTGTTTATTAAAATTATTATGAAGACAGATTTTTTAAAGGAAATTTCAGAAAGAAATGCTTCGTTTTTCATCAAGAGGCACTTTTGTTCGAAACAAACATATTTTATTTTCATAAAAATTATGCATGCAGAAACATACACGGTGCGTGCAACAACATGTACACCACGTACGTACACAAGTACACACACGTATGTACATACACACGTCGTACGCACTTTTATTCAGCGCTGGTACTCTGCTTCACAAGTTGTAATTACAACAGAAAAAGATAGGCAACCAGCGAAAATTTTCAATTGATTCATTAGTCTTTTCACACAAGTGAACGTGCCCTACATCTGTCTCGGATTGTGATCGTCCATTTTGCAGAATTTCAGTGGTCGTTTGCGTATGAATATTGTTCTAAATAAATCAGAAACTGATTTAAGAAGACATAAGATGGGTGAAGAACCAGGGTATGTATTCATTATCGGATATGCATGTTTTGTTTTGTTTAAAAAAAGAGATAGAAACCTGGGTGGAAAATGTGGAGAAATATTTTTTGTTTCCATTTCGGTGGTTGCCAACATTATTGAGAATGAAGACATTGCTTGCAAGGGTTGAAAACCGTGAATGAGCAGGGGGAACCAGTCGTGCATTTAATAGGTCTTTGTACTGATTTTTTTTTTCTGCAAATAATAATTTGTTTCAAAATTTAGGATGATTTTGGGTGTCACAGTTGAATAAGGTTTTTAACTTTTTGAAGTATAAATAAAATAAGAGACCAATTCCAACTCGAAATTCATTCCAACTGCATCCCTTTTCACAACATTTCAACAATTTAACAAGGTCAAGGAAAAACATTTTTTTTTAAGGATTTAAAACTTTCTGTTTGGCGCCACCACTTTTTCACTTATTTTTAAAAAAGGGGTATTATAAATACTATATAGGTGGATTTCATATCGATTGAAAAGTGGTGGCGCCATACGGAAACTTTTCCTATAGTGCACAGCCGGGAATCATGGGAATACTTTAAGTTTTTCCGGGTTTTTTTCCCGTTTTTGTGCGCCCACCCATGATTATGGCTGTGCGTGCACATAATGTTTATTATGGTTTACATAAAATACATGTATCTTAAGGGGGAAAAGTTTCCGTATGGCGCCACCACTTTTTCATTCGAAATAAAATAATATAGTATCTAATTTACCTGAATGATATATCCCTTTTTGTAAAAATGAGTGAAAAAGTGGTGGCGCCATACGGAAAGTTTTAAATCCTTAAAAAAAAAAAATGTTTTTCCTTGACCTTGTTAAGTTGTTGAAATGTTGTGAAAAGGGATGCAGTTGGAATGAATTTCGAGTTGGAATTGGTCTCTTATTTTATTTATACTTCAAAAAGTGCTCACTCCACACTAGTGGATTGTGGAGAATGCTTGTATTTTTTTACTTTTGATATACCTTTTCCTTTTTCACCAATTAGTGCTGGGCGAATAGTGAAATTTTGATATTCGGATACCGCTGGCGAACTATCCGAAATTAACCGGATATTCGAATAGTTTTTTTTCGCCGCTAGAGGGCGCTGTGAATGAGATCGTATGGGCGGATTGATATTAGTTTAAGACAGTGTCACTCGGTTCATTCATAAAAATAACCGGATCTAATTTAAAGATGGCGATTTGCTTTTTCTTTTGATCGTGATTGACTCTACGTGAAGGAAAACTTTCGTAATCTTTGAACAAATTACGTCAGAAATGTCACTGTTTTAACTCTTCACGGAGGTGAGCATAGTTAAATACTTAATTTATGCTGTTTTATGCTGTCTTAATAGAAGTTACATAAGGATTCAGAAAAAACATTCCTATCAGTTGTCGCCCGACGTCCGCGGATATTCGGATATTAAATGAATATCCGGTTACTTGGTTGTAATTACAGAACTATCCGGTTTATAAATAGGTATTCGCGCCCTATGCAGATATCTGGTTAAGAAAAAAAAGGCATTTGCGATTACGGATAGGAAAACCTATTCGCCATTAACTGGATATTCGAATAATTCGCCCAGGCCTATCACCAATATTATTAGTTTCTTTATTTCTCCTTTACAGAAAGCTTTTCATAGGTGCTGTAAACAGCCAGGTCACTAAAGGTATGTTGTAAGATTTATTTAAAATAGCAATCTGTTAATTCTCTGGGAACCTAAGCAGAAGGAGACCAATTAGGACCATGGTTAAGATGTTGAATGAGCTCAGTCGCTGCATTCACGAGAAATGTGTGGCGTGAGCTTCATTATGCCAGTCTCTGATCCAAATTCAGACTATTTGGATCTGCCTGGTTTAAAAAATAGAGCTGTTTTATTTCTTTAGATATAAAGAAACCCTGCTCTTTCAGCTACCTCTCTAGTGCTGCGGACACTGTTCCCAGAAGCTCTTTGGAATCTATAAGTCTGGGGCTATCATAAGGTTGACATGCCGTCATTTCAACATTTCTTCCTTAAATGTTGATCCTTGTTCCAGACCTTTATGTCAGCAGATACTCTCAACCTTGCCATCCCAAGCTGCCACTTGGGTTGATGTAGTAGTAGTTGTGCTGTTGTAAATTTTACAATGGCAGGTTGATTAGTTAATTACTTTGAAGACTATATTTAGTTGTAACTTGTAAGCCTAGTTCTGTAAAACTGTTATATTTTTTGTTTCCCATCAGAGGAATTCCAGAGTTTCTTTGAGAAGTTTGGTGAAGTGTCGGACATTGTGTTGATGGAGGACTCAATCACAAAGAAGAACAGGGGCTTTGGTTTCGTGACCTTTGCCGACCCAGCTGTTGCCACAAAAATCATGCAGACAGGACCTCATTTATTGAATGGAAGAGAGGTAAAAATAACTTTTATAACTTTGAAACATTCAAAGCATGACTGTACATGGAGTTTTGAAAAATCAATCAGTTACTGCACAGAAGCGCACTCCCTCCATACAAAACCTTTGGAGAGAACACGCACGCTTAAAGGAACTGGGATGGATTTTTAATTTTTTAAATTTTATTTATTGACATCCAACAGCGGAAAGCCGCCACTTACAGGAATCGTTAAAAACTATGATGTCATAATTCCATGTACAGCCATAGACCTGCTTTGATCATGAGGTCACAGCCCCTTCAACTAAGCTGTAGGTCAAATTTGAGACCACTCAAAAGAAATCATAGAAAAAGTGATGATGATTTAATTGTATAACAAAGTTCAAAGAGTGACCATCCTCTTGGAAAGTAACTTGGGTTCTAGTTTTTAGAATTGTTAATACACCACAGTAAAAAGTCTTGCAGAAGGTCCTTGCAGTTTGACCAACGAAGGTCTTTCGTTCAAGAACACTTGACAAGGTTGACTGATGTTCATAAAGTATTGTTTATGTGTTTTTTTTTTAAAGATTGACCCCAAACCAAGTGTTCAAAGAGGACAGCTTCCTCCGAGCAAACCGATGCCACACAAGAGCCTGGACAAGAAAGTGTTTGTCGGAGGAATTGCTCAAGGAACATCCGAGGAGGGACTCAGGAATTTCTTCAATAGCCAAAACTTACCGGTAAGTTGACATGTGGTAACATCACTTTAATTTTTAATTTGGTTTTATTGATGCATATTTCTGTTATTCAACAAATGTCTTGTCTGTTCTTTAACTTGACATTTTCTAGTCAACTTTCTTTTTTTATAACATAACATAAAAAAATATAACATAAAAAACAGTTTGCAGATTAATAAGGTTTTAAAAACTCGGGTTTAAAAGAAATTGAAAAGAAAGTTGTACGAATTGATCTGATAAGTTTGTTTGTTTTCTTATTTGTTTTCAGGTTCAAGATATTGTGCTTATGCATGACAGCCAAACCTTGAAGAGTAGAGGTAAGTTACTTTAAGCATCAAAACAGGATTCAATTTGCCTCAAAGATTGTAATCAATTTCGCAATTTCTTCCACCTTTTTGCTTTGCAAGAAATTCTTACTACATATTCATATGCTCCAGTTTCTGACGTTTTGCACTTGTCTTTGCTAAAATACAACAAGAATTTATAATTGTGTATTTTTTGGTCGTTCTGAAACTGGTGTATTTTATTTGTATTCATGCTTGAAGTTGTAAATTATGTAATGACATAACTAAGCTATTAACTATGGATTAGTTTCAATCTATATTGAGTCATTTTGTCGTTAAGCCATTTGGATGAAAAAGTACAAATTTATGTAAAAGGGTATTTTTCCTTGATTCCTATGTTTGGTCTTTTCAATTGAACCAATGTTTTTCATTTACAACATCTCATTCATTGAAACTTTGGTTTGATAAAGTAAGCTAACTTTAAAGGCAATATTGTGCCCCTTAAGGTGCATATAAACTTTGTAACTCTAAGAGTAATATGTACGTGTACACAGCTTCATTTAAGTAAGCTACAATTCCTAGAGGCTAACAAACTAATACAATCTTGCCAAACTTATGAAATTGAATCCCAATTTAATATTGAAATATCTCGCTTAGAAACTGAAGGAGGTTACCATGTTTATTCAACTAAGCTATTTTGAATAGTTGTTAAGACCTTAATCTAAGTTGGTATGTTATCACAAATCATATTTCTTTCATTCACATGCTTTAGCTTATTGCTCTTAACACCTTGTTATGCTTTAACCCAAGTGTTTCTAGCGAAGGCTTAATTCATTCCAAACTTGCTGCCCCTTACAAGGAGTTGAATACATGTCTTCGTAATATTAAGTAATATACCTGTATTAGTAACTTGTACCTTAACCAATATTTTGTTTCCTTATTTAGTTGTATTTCTATTTAGGTATTGATGAGTAAGATATCTTTGATGAGGTTAACAAGTGCTGACTGGTTACCATTTGCTTTTGATCTTGCCTAAATCTCTCAATAATTTCAACTCCCTTATTTGGTACAACTTTGCCACAAATAAAACTTAAATTTCACACTATCTCAAAGTTCTTCTTAGAGGAAAAAAAGACACATGCAAAAATTATAAGATTGGTGGTTGTGGGTTTAAAAACATTTTTTAGTTTTTTGTTTTTTTTGTGCAAAAGTTCATTTGAGTAGATTTCACTTACCGCCCCCCCTCCCCCCATCGCTGTTATATTTTCAAGCATTACATGTTTTCAAGCATTACAAGTTAATAACTTCACCACAACACAACAGCCATTTTTGAAAGTTAGAGTTACTGTAAAGTGTTAAGTGATTTACTCTTATCCTTCAAAATTTGATGAAAATGATTAGGTAACAATATATGGATCATATGCCATACTATCATAGAATAGTCTTTGAGAGAAGAAACCATGTGACCAATAGAAACCATGTGACCAACATGTGACTTTATTCAGGTCATGTGACAATCAAAAGCATAAGATCAAACCAGTGGTAATCTTGAAATGTTCTACATATCCACAATTTATATACGACTACCTCGCATGCCTAGGTTTTGGATTTGTGACGTTCGCCGATGACAACACCGTGGACAGAGTCTGCCGGACACGATTTTTCAACATTGATAACAAAACGGTGCAGTTCTATGTTCCCACTTACTTCTTAATTTATGTTATATGATGTGAGAGATGGAATGAGTGTGTGTGATGAGGAAACTTGAGTTTTCAGAGAAGCTTACTTTTTCATACAAGTCTATGCTGAAATAGTCTTTTCAATGATTTTTTTTTTCGGCTTAAACTTGGATGAGAAGTTTTCTCATGAGAACGTGAGGTGAAAAAAACAAATATGATTTTCATTTTTGGAATTTGACTTTTTCAAAAACGTATTGATTTGAAATGTTGAAAATTTTGAATATCAAGTGAGTGTGCAGAGAAAAGGTTTTTCTAGAGAAAAGGTTTTTCTAGAGAAAAGGTTTTTCTTTCCATTTATTGGTAGCAATAGCATTATTATTGTTAATATTGTGGTCCTATTCGTTACAAGTGTTCACCAACCTTTGTGCCATGTTAGCTAGATACCAAAACATGGAAATTGTTCATGAGCTGGGGATGAAAACGATGAGATTTTATGAGTTGTTTTAAAATACGTTTTCGTTATTCTTCCACATTACTTTTGTTTTTATCAGAAGCGTTAAAATTTGATTGGCTGTGCAGAAAGCATTCAGCATTTTTACCAAGGTCGCAGAAAATAAAGTGTGTTTTGTAGTCCTTGATGATAAGCGTTTCATTAAGAAATTGTGGAGGGATTCAATTGTTTTATGTAGTGAGCATTACATAATGGTTGGTTATTGATTAACAATAAATAAGTTAAAGTTACTTGGAGCCAGTGACCCGTATCAGACACAAATGGATTATTTTACACTCGTCAGTAAATACAATATTTCATGGGTGGAATTTAATACATTACGTATTACGTACAATTATTTTGAAAAAAAAAGGTGTGATGAACCATAGTACCATTGTGTTAACGTACTATTACTACTGTAAATGTAGTTAAATGCAGTGTATGTAGTTACCGTGTTTAGTGAAATACTGGTACTTACATTTATGCAGTGGTATTAAGAATCTACATGTATGAGGAAGTTAGTTTAAAATGATAGAGTTGACTCTGCCACGTCGTACAGGTAAAAATTTACCCTTATGGCAAGAGTCATTGCAAGTAAAATGTAGATGATTATTGGTAGAGAGTATACAAGATTTGAAGTAGGTCGCAGACAGGTTTTAGATGTACAATGTATGTAACGTATCATATGTTAAAACTAGCAGAAAGTATGAGGTACTTTTATAACTCACTGTGCTCCAAGTGGTTTGGCTTATTTATTTACTTAAGAATAACATAGATAGGATATACGCCTCTCTTCATATTTATGCATGAGGTACGTCACAATTCCAACCCAAAATGAGGCGATGGGCGCAGCCACTGCAAGTTGTGGCGTACGTGCGCCTATAGCCTCATTTTGGGTGAGAATTGTGACTTCATGCATGAATATTAAGAGAGGCGTTTAGTGATCTGAGAACCTAGTGATAAGCTTCCCTTATTGTGACTCACCTTTTTAGCACTCCATGTTCATGTAGAGATGTGTGGTTAGAGAGAGAGAGAGTGTGTGTTAAGGGAGTCTTAAAATGGCGTCTTAGTGGCTTCAATCCGCTAATGAATTCCACACACTGTATCAACTACTGCCATTTGCATTTGATGTGGTTCCGTTGTGCGATGTAGATACACAACTTAATTATCTCTACACAAGATAGCCAAAGATAACATTTCTGGGTTACATTTATGAAAAGAAATGGAAAGTATTCCAGCTGCAGATTTTCGTTTTGAAGTCTGAAGAAACAAAGTGGAAATTAAGAGAACATTTTGTGGCGATATATATGTTGTTAATTGACTGTTTTGTCTTGAATCAAATTGAATTCTGGAGAGAAAAATTGTACCAAGGATCTCTAAAATGTAGCAAGTCTACAATGCAGAGAACCTTTGTACACTTTGACCTCTCTTTCCCATGATCATGAAATCATTTGTTTTAAACGATGGGTTCCTTATTTATCCCAATAGGTGGAGTGCAAGAAGGCTGAGCCAAGAGGCAGGAATGAGATGGGAGGCCCAGGAGGAGGTGGCCCTGGGGGTCCAGGAGGCCCTGGGGGTCCAGGAGGCCCAGGGGGTAACTTCAACCCAATGCATAGGGGTGGACAAGGAGGCGGCCCCAATAATGGTGGATTCAACCAGGGCTGGAATCCTAACCCTAACCAGGGCTTTGGGAATAATCAGTACAACCAAGGAGGTGGCAACTTTGGACAGCAAGGTGAGACTTCTAATAAAATATAAAATGGATCAACATGAATCAGGATTGTTCAGCATATTCTAACATTGGTAGAATTTTAAATTTACTCAGTCAGTTTCTCTTGTGGTACATGACTTGACATTTGAAATGGAAAAAGTTGCACCTGCTTTGAGTTGCTGCTAACTACTTCCCAGGTTGTATCACAAACTATTAGATATAGAGCAGAATTCCTTCAACAAACAAAAGTTAAGATTTTGTTTTGTGTCTCTCTGATCTTGCAGGAGGGTGGGGAGGTCCTCCTCAACAAGGACAGATGGGTAAGGAACCTTAATCTAAAGTCTTGCAAAACTTTAAGAAAGAGATGAATAATTACAGTTCTTACATTTGGAAAAAAGAGACTGGTATGATAGTTTAGACCTACACGATGCACATGAAGATGAAAAATAAGGATATTTTAAAAAGTTGAAACGAGGGGGTATCACTAGAAAGCCAGAAACAAACAAATACCAAAATGTATCTGCCTTCAAAAGCAGCAGCTTTGAAAGTCAAAAAGTGATATCAAAATGGTTTACCGCAACCTCTCTTAGTTTCACTCCCACCATGCAAAGTTTCAAATCCTAGCTTTGAAATTATTGACTATTTGACCCTGTCCAGGAGGTAACTATGGTCAGCCACCGCAGCAGGGTTATGGTCCAAGGGGTGGACAAATGCCCAATCAAGGCTTCAGGAACCAGTACAGTAATGGTAATCAAGGAGGCTATAACCAACAACAACAACCACCACCACAACAACAACAACAACAAGCAGGTTATAACAGTGGTTATGGTCAACCTCAACAACAACAACAACAGCAACCACCACAACAACAACAACCTCAGCAACAGCAACAAGGCAATTATGGTAAGGTTCTTATGAAGCTGCGTATAAACTTTAGGAAAAACTGTTTAGGTCTGAGAAGAACTGGAGTTGAGGTAACGTTGGGTCTTTATAATTGAATCAGTGTATTCTGCTTATCTTCTGCCTAAGTAATCTTATTGTGATATTGTACTTGTTTGATATACACTATTATTGAAAGGCAGGTTTTAGGGAAATGGAAGAAAATTTCTTTTTCAAAGAATATCACAACATTTTGAAGATGTCTTATTTCCATTTCATCATGGATTAAGTCGGTGGATTGATGGAAAACTTACATGGATATGAAGTTATCAGTAAAACATTCAGGTTGTGAATTATTTTATTATAATCTCTTCGGAATTCGTGTCAGATCACACAAATCAACTTTAAATAATTATTACATGAACCTAAATAATTTGTAAATGGTCAGTATAGTCCAATCTTATTTGTGTTACTACACCATGTGTACCCGGCCCATGCATGTCTACTTCACTGTGTACTTATGGTAGAATGCCCTCATAATACTAGCATGCCTAAGTCTTATGATTCCTGTTTACATCCCCTACCCCCCTCCCTCCTAATCCTAGGGGCGACCCAGTGGAACCCCATTGGTGCCTCCCGTTGTATTTGCATTTGACTAAACTAGCACGACTACAATGTTTGTCTCATGATTCATGTTTACCCCCTTAGGACGACCCAACGTTGGCGGTGACGTACCACCTCTAAAGAGTCCCCGCTTTAATAAACCTCTAGGTACCTATTGGCCATTGTCGTTTGATTTTTTTGCACCTGTTGATGGTGTCTTGCACCAAGCGTTGTGATTTCTAATGTTGGTTGTTTGGGCTGTTTTACCCATTGTTCTGGTTTTTGTTAAACAGTTGTTTTGATTGAATGCTGATCAATGATGTTGGGTTAACTAAATTTTTAAAATCTTAAATTGCATTTACATATTAATAATCGCATTTTTGTCATCAAGATCAAAATATGTTGGCCAGATGAAATGAAAATTTGCTGATGTTTATATCAGTTTGAATTTCTGAAATTTGTTCTCCCTTTTTTTTCTCTACTTTTTTTCCCCCTGATGTTTCCATAACTTTGTGGTGGCCGAGTGGTCTAACCAAGAAGCTGCATGAATAGGCCTGGGCGAATTATTCGAATATCCGGTTAATGGCGAATAGGTTTTCCTATCCGTAACCACGAATGCCTTTTTTTTCTTAATCGGATATCCGCATAGGGCGCGAATACCTATTTACAAACCGGATAATTCTGTAATTACAACCGAGTAACCGGATATTCTTTAATATCCGAATATCCGCGGACGTCGGGCGACAACTGACATGAATGTTTTGTCTGAATCCTTATGAAACTTCTATTAAAACAGCATAAAACAGCATATATTAAGTATTTAACTAAGCTCACCTCCGTGAAGAGTTAAAACAATGACATTTCTGACGTAATTTGTTCAAAGATTACAAAAGTTTTCCTTCACGTAGAGTCAATCACGATCAAAAGAAAAAGCAAATTGCCATCTTTAAATTAGATCCGGTCATTTTTATGAATGAACCGAGTGACACTGTTTAAAACTAATATCAATCCGCCCATAAGATCTCATTCACAAACGAACAGCTCCCTCTAGCGGCAAAAAAAATATTTGAATATCCGGTTAATTTCGGATAGTTGGCCAGTGGTATCCGAATAACAAAATTTCACTATTCACCCAGCACTATGCATGAACATTTATCAGCATTGGTTTTGTTTACTAACAATGGAATTTGTGGTTCTAGCTACGTTGTGTTGTGAATTTTTGTAATTAACTAATTCTTATAAACTAATCCCTAGTTATTCTTCATTTTGTGTTTATCAGGAGCACAACTCTCAGCAACAACACTTACCCATTTCAATATTTAAACCTTATCATCAACAAATCTAAACTATTTTTATTTCAAATTGTAAGAACAGGCAACTTGAGTTGTATATAGTTGCTCCAGTTCCCTTTTGAAAATAATACACCGAACCTGGGTCCAATTTCACGGCTCTGCTTACTTCACGATTTTGTTTTTTGAGGTCCGTAAGACTTTGTGCTTTACTGGATGCCATTAAGTACAGAACTGCCTACAGAAATGTGTGTGCTTTACAGGTTTCATGGTGCCTGAAGAGAATAATTCTGTAATTAGCAGAGCCATGAAACTGAGCTGTGGTATTTGATAAAGCTGACAGTCTTGATTGCCTCTGGCCATGGTGTTCCATCAAAATATTCCTATGCAGAATTTATTTTTGAAGTGTTCTTCAAAGATGAAATTTTTAACCTGAATTTCTTAGCCTGTCAACCAAGTCCTCCAACATCCCAATCTTTAAATTTAAAGATAACAATCATAACCCAATCAACATTGCAATTGCTTTCAACTTAGTTTTACCATAACATACAAATACAATCCTACCAAACACATTATCACAGTAATCACGGTAAGTAATCACGCAGGTTTCCTGACGTAAAATTGCTTTGTGTTTTTCTCTGTCAGGCGTTCCACAGACCTATGGTAACTATAATAACTATCAGCAACCGCAGCAGCAACAGCAAGCTCCACCCCAACAGCAACCTGACCAGTATAATCAACAAACCCCTCAACAACCGACCAACCAGGGATATAACGCTGGAAACTTCAATCAACCGGCACAACCAAACAACTTCCCTCAAAATGGTTTGTTAGAATCTACTCTCTTTAATATGAAGAAGAATGAAGTTTAACCTCGGTGGTTTACATAACATGCTCATGGTTGACAGTTCTAACTTAAAGACAGTGGACACTATTGGTAATTGTCAAAGACCAGTCTTCTCACTTGGTGTATCTAAACATATGCATAAAATAAACCTGTGAAAATTTTAGCCCAATTGGTCGTCGAAGTTGCGAGATATGAATGAAATAAAAAACACCCTTGTCACACAAAGTTGTGTGCTTTCGGATGCTTGATTTCGAGACCTCAAATTCTAAACTTGAGGTCTCGAAATCAAATTTGCAGAAAATTACTTCTTTCTTGAAAACTACGCCACTTCAGGGGGAGCCGTTTCTCACAATGTTTTATACCATCAACCTCTTCTCATTACTCGACACCACGTAAGGTTTTATGCTAATAATTATTTTGAGTAATTACCAATAGTGTCCACTGCCTTTAAATATAAATTCACCCTTTTTTTTTTTAATTACCTTCTATATTTCATGGTGTGAACCAAGGTTTTACCCAGGATTTTTTAAAGGGGTGTCAAAATTTGCTGAACATTTTAAAACTTGTTCACTTAAAATACATTTACAATGTCCATGTATATGACAAATATAACGGGGTGTCCAAAAGATGCACAGACACCCCCTTTGGCTAACACTATGGTGTGGAACTGTTTGAAAAATAACATGCTCAAAACATTAGTTATTTCATGACTATATAAAATTACTTGATATAATTATAATAGAGATTTTGTTATGAGGTAGTAAATGGATGATTATGTTATTTGGTTTAGGTAACATGGGGAACTACCCACAGGAAGCATCAGGCTACGGACCTCAACGAGTCAATTACAGCGCCCCAACCCAAGGGAACTTCACTCAACCACAAGGTAAAATCTTGCTTCAGTTCATGAATCTGATGAGAAAATTTAAACGGAGAGCTGTAGAAACAGTTTGTTACAAAGGCGTTTGTATAGAAAATCTGTCGAGTATAAGGAAGATAATGTTGAACCAGAAGCAACTGAGACCAACATGAAGATGGTCAGTAGACGAGCTGTGCAGTGCTCATGTAATGGTCAATCCTATTTGTTATTGAATTGTTGTGTCCCAGCATCAGTAACCTGTAAACAAAATGTTTTGTACAGTCTGCCACCTGTTGCTGTTTGGCTTAATTGATTGATTTAATTTAATAAACTTATTGGCTCTTTCATCAGCTGGAGGATACGGCACTGACCCTAGTATGAATTACGGCAATCAAGCAGCAGCAGCAGCACCACAACAACAACAACCGCCACCACCACAACAACAACAACCACCGCAGCAGAACTACGGACAACCAGCACAAGGAGACCATTCACAGGATATGTATGGTGGGACACCTCAGGCTGCTGGTAACTTTGCTGCACGTGGTGGAAACAACGCTGCCGTTCCATTCCATCCATACAGGAGATAAATTCCCATCATTGTCTCATGTTGGCTACAAATGTAGAAACAAACCAAGTGTAATAATTATCTGTTCTTCTTATTTACAGGAACTAGATTCTTAACTTGTGTTATCTTTCAAACCCAGACTCGGATTCTACAAATATTTACCTCAAGAGATTTTTTTTTTTTAACTGATGGGAAGTTTTAAAAAATGTAGTCTGCTGTGTAATCATACACAAGTATTTGTTTGAATTTCATTAAAACAACTTTCACAGCTGAGCTGACATCATTTATGAAATTTAAGTAACAAATTTAAAAAGTTACTTTGTCAGTACGTCAGGAAAACACATTTTTCATTTGAACATCTGGATGACACTCGCATGATATTTTGAAAAGATTTTGCCAACTTGTAATATTTCCTGTAGAAAAAGTGTTAAATGAACTCACTATTAATTTGCCATCATCATTTTGTTTATAAAGTTTGTCTTAGTCATTGTAAAGATTGGCCACCAACGTCTTTTTAGTTTTTATTTTATTTTAATTTGGGGCATCATAATTACCATGTCCACTTTGTAAATAAAATGAGCATGTATTTGTAGTTTTGTATGACCGTATGTTAAACAAGTACTTTTAGCCCTTTGGAAAGATCCTGCTACAGTCCAAATATGAGGCTATTAAAAACTTGAGTACAAAAGTCACTTACCGTAACCTGATGATTTTAAATTCAGTCGGTAGTTTTTACACTTAATGATAAGACAACAATCTAAGCTTAAAACGGCCACTTCCTAATTGCACTTTTCCCAAAGAACTTAACATGGAGTCAGTATAAATGTCAAACAATTTGTCAACATGTAGAGTTTTAATATGATTTTGTTTGATCAAACATGGACTGAAAACTATCCTTCCATGACGCTTAACGGAACAATTTATAACCAGTATCTAGCAAGATAGTTGACTCCATGGCTTTGTTTTTGGAAGTGGCTTATAAAGGTTGTAAGAGATGATGGACTTGTCAACTTGCAAAGCGATGATTGATTTAAAATGGCCTTTTATGGAATGGACTGTCTTATCATTCAAGACGTTTTCAAGAATTCAAGTACGATTCAGACATCGATAAACAACTGGGAGACTGAACCATACAAGAGCCATGATATTAACAACTATACAAAAGAGGCTGAAAGGGAAATTATTTGGTCTCGTCGATATTGTGATATGAATTTTTATGTTTTTGTGTAAAACGAGCCGCAAAACATTACTACATGATGACGAAGGAACTTGATGTAATTTCATGTAAAGTCTTTTTATACCGTTTCTGTTGAAACTTTCCCCTTTGTTTTAACTTGTAAGGATATTTTTATAATCGGGTAAACTATGAAGATTTCTGTCCATTCTTTATGTAGGAAAACCGAAGTGAAACAACCCTGTTGCAGATCAAATAAAATAATTGTTAAACTGTAGAGAAATGTTTGCCGTGTTTTGTGCCGTTTCCAAAGACTGCATACTTGTCTCTCTTTACCACTGAAGCAATTTGGCATCTTCTCTATCATCGGTCAACTGTCCTCGCATGATTTCTTCAAGGAGGCGTTTGCTTCAGGGCAGCGTTTTCTTCAGGCAGGCCTTGAATTTCATCTTTGAGAGGGCAAGGCCATTTTCATTTTGAAAAGGGCACTTCCATTGGAAAATCTTAAAGTCTATGGGAATTTTTGAAAGGGGGCCCAAGACCAGGGCAACGGAGGCCGTTGCCTCTGTGAAATTTCAGGGCTGAGAAATTTCTGACTTGTTTTTAAATCTGCCTGGTAATCACAAAATGCTTTATTTTTCTCAAAAGTAAATAAGCCGGGCTCTTTGATTTACTCTAGATATTATAAGAGCTCTGCGGATACTACTTCCCTAAAAGCTGTAGGCATCTGAGAAGGGGGTAGGGGAACAGCTAGTCCTCCCAAAACTTGCTATATGTGTACAATTACCATCTCCCCCCCCCCCCCCCATATAACTCTAGGCAGGGGTTATCAAAAGGTAGTGCTATCATGTGAGCGTGGCACATTCGCCGCGCGTGCAAGGGGTCAACACAAGGACCCTGCTTATGGTGTATTCATGGAGAGGTATAAATAGACAACAATACAAAATAATATATCATAACAATCAGATATTGAGTAATGAAGGAAAGATCACCTAAGTGTGACAATTTATTACAAGCTTGAACGAACACTAAAGGCGTTAATTATTGAAACATTATAGAAATTAAGACACTCTAAGATAACCGATAGCTAAACCTTGAAACCCTTCATATTAAAACCATCTGTATCCCTTTTTATGAATCCAGTAAAGCCAGTCGAGTTTTTCGCGTTTTGAAACATTGGAAAAATAGGCAAATTTAAAAAAAAAAATCACTTAACATGTTATTTTTCAGTTTTCTTTTTAACAGGAATCATTGTGCGAAAGTAATATTAAAAGGTAAATTCAATAGTAAATGCAAAATTGACATTATATGCAACTTGGTAAATTTCATTATTGTAGTAAGTAAACCAAAATAAAATTGTTGGACTTCACTTCCGTGCCACTAAATAAACCTCTTTAATACTTAAGATAACAAGTCTCCAAGTCTCAGGTTATCACAAAATTACACCGGAAGACTTCTTTTCTCATTGAAAAAAAATAATGTTCTTAAATTGCTATACATTTGAATAAGCATTAGTTAATGTAAACATTAAAACTGTTAAATTTGTGGCACGGCTGCAAAATCCACTGTACATGTTACAGTTTTTATTACGCTTGCAAATATAACCTTTATAAAACTCGTTAGTTAAAGTTGTCATAAACTGTAACTGGTATTATGCTCTGTCTCTCCCACTCTTTCATACACAATCTCGCTACGATCACTCACCACTATCTCGCGTAATACCAAATACTTTTTATTTTAGTTAACTCTTGAATTGACAAAAATATGCATAAAAATGACATTAACAGGAAAACGATCTTTTTTCTTTTACTTTTTGTAAACTTACAGATGTACCATTAAATCTTAGATGTTTTACCAAAAAAACCAAACAGAAGTGCTTACTCCTGTAACAGTAAGCTTGACTTTCTTCTGTGTTGGAATAATCTCAACCACACAACGGCCATCTTATTTGTAATCCAAACCGAGGTTAGACATAAAATAGTCTGCTCCCATGTTTGCACTTTGAGCAAGGCACAATGTAATAGAAAGGAGTTCAGACAAGGATGGCCATGGTGTGGTGAAATGGTTTTTGTCTTTAGCAATATTGAAGTAAAAATACACAAGTGGTGAGAGTAGCCGTGTAAATACATTAATATGCAGTTTGCCAGTTTTGGGTTCCTCAATACATTGATCTAGACTTTAAAATCAAACATTGATCAATTATGGTTTACAATTACTTCATATGATACTATCTTTTCTTCTTTTATGGAAAAAAATCAGGTAAAATTAGGTAATTCCTAGGAAACAATGAAATTAATTTGTTTCTAGATCTTCATTTAAAACTGGTTTGCATAAAAATTAGATCCCAAACCATTATTTTAATTTGGCATGAAGGTTTACTGTATCTAGCTTAATCTTTTTACACAGATACCTTTTATAAGAAGACAACACGCCAACTCTGGATGGTAAATTGTTAACAAGTCTACAAAGTAACAGAAATAGTGATTTGTACAAAGTGAAATCCATTTTTAACTTCCATCCTTTTTTGGGGTGAAAATTACTTAAGAAACAATGAACAATAATGTTAGGTCTTTGAAATGTCAAACTTTTAAGAAATAGGAAACCTTAAAACGATAAATATAATCATGAAAAATTAATGAGACATAATTAACGAACTGTTATTACTCATTTCCTAATGCCAAATTTACACAACATCAACAAACTTTACCACATTGGTGGTCTTGGTAAAAACAAACAGTATTTGTAAACGAAAGAGTAGATGAACTTCAAGCTTGGTACTTGCCTTTAATGCAATTCAAATTGAAGGTTTGTGCACAGAAGCAAAGTACCAGGCCGACAAAACAAGGAACAAATTATGCAAGTAATGAAAAAGATACCAAAATGCACCCTTTACTTGTTTGTTGTTAACACCGCCTCATCTTCTTTAAACCGATATAATTCATATCGATATTTATATTTTTGATAAAAAAATTGAAGCAAAGAGTGAAATCTTATTTTTTTTTAAAGCCCTGAGACCTCGTTCTTAACACATTTTCTTCACACAAGCCTGTATCCAATATAAACACATGGGTTACAGAAAAATATATGCAGTGGATGATGGAATTAACCACATAGCTATGGTGAATACATGGCAACTGAACTACCGCTAGTAAAATCAGCAACCAGTACACTTGTACTTGTTCTTAAAAACTAGATAAGCAAACTGAATGATGTAATTAAACAATCGCAGAAGCTAGTCTCACATACTCGTGTTGACAGCAACGACATTAAAGACGCTGATGTGTAGCAAAATGTTTAAGACGACCCTTTCAATCGTATAATGGCAGTTACGTATTCTATAAACAATGGTGCAAGTGTACTGTTGTCTTTTACCCAAGCTCTTTTCCCTTAAAATCTTAAGAAGTGTTAAACTTACGACCATGGTCCATACCAACTAGTACCAACCAACAATTGGTTCCAATCAGACTTTTGCATATTATATAATTCTTCTACTTAACTTGCTGAGAAATAATTCTAGTAGTACATATTTATTATCAACGACCTGAATTTAGAATCTATGAAGGTAATAAAATATGGTTATCTCATCTCATGAACAAACTAACTGAAAGTGTCAATGTACAAGTGCATTCTGGAGACGATGTTATCGACTTTATAACCGGCTAGTAGTAACAGGCACTTTCTCATTACAAATACGTAGTTTGATTAAATGCCAACAAATTACTCATTAAAATACTAAAAGTGCTTTTTGATTGGTCAAACGAATCAGCAAACTCGTGTTTTGTATTTGATTGAATAATTTTTCTTAAAAGCGTCTGCGACCGAAAAACTAAACATTCAACAAAAAGACTAATCATTTATAATGTTCTACTGTTAAGCGAGAAAAAATCTAAACGTATTTACATAGGAGTTTTCCAAACATGTTTTCCTGTTCATAATCAAAGGACTCTAATGTGTTGAAGATATAATTGACCGTTAATGCAGCAACAATCTGACTTTTTACCATAACATACCATAACTTCAGTTAATTTGTGTAACCACCAAATATAAGAACATTTTAGAATCCAAAATCATTATTAATTTGTCAGAAAACCAAATAAAAACAATCAAATTTCAAACAATATAAAAAAAAGTCAACATTATGTTGCGATGAATTGAACTGAAATGCCCGATTCAATTAATATTATTGTGAAACTCTAAACCATTCTTAATTTTTAACCAGTAAAATAAAACTCATTTAGAAATGATGACCATCTGGCAATCCTATTAACTCTTGATGTAATTAAAATACATGAAAATAGATCATTATCTGTACGTGTTACTTTAAGAAAACTGTAGGGAGTCAATAATCCAGAATTTCCAAAGGGGAGTTTTTTTTTTAAGAGCGAGAAATAGAGAAAAATCAGGAAAGCATCCATTTTTCATAGAGATTTTCTGAATAGTTATAAGGAACACCAAGATGAACATATTATCAACAGACATTCACACAAAAAGCAGGATTTGTAGAAATCACCACAAACAAAGAACCAAAGCGAGGTTGGAAGGTACAACAGTCTAATCATCTTGTTTCAAAATGTATGACTGATGTTACAACAAACAAGGTATTTATGATGCTGACATTGAAACAAAGAATAAACAGTTGCAGGAATGTGGTGATGATTTTTACAAAACGCTGACAATTTTCATAACAAGTTTGTGAAAAAAATTATAACTCTAAACTTTGAAAGAAAACAATTCTGCCCAATATAATTCAGTTATTGTTACATAAGATAATAAGATTGAAACACGCCACAAAGAGAAATTCAATTCTTTTAAACAAAGAGAATTGTTTGTTTAAGACCAAACAAATGTGTCAGTTGTTAGTTCTCAATTTGAGTTGGAAATGATGAAGAAGTTCTCTTTGTGGCGTATGGGTTCCAAGGGCTGTCCATTTGTGGATTCATGGTTTTACTTTTTATCTTGATCGATTTTTTTAACTTTGCAAACTGAAAACTGGCAATATGACTCAAAATGGGTAGCAATCCACCACATCTTAATCAGAACTGTAGGCAGTCATCAACATTCATTCAAGTTATGAATATTGGACAAAGGTATTAGAGTGTTATAAAAGTGTGTCGTGCCGAAACTAAAACCAGTGAAACTTTACCAAGAATAAGTCAAGCCCTTGGAAACCATTTAATACAATACAATTCTGTCAAGACTGTTACATACAGTGGCATATAATTAAACAGTCTCACTTTCTACAATCTACTGGATTTTGTATTAACAAACTAGATTCTACTGTTCCCCCATTTCCCTCCTGACGTCTAAAACTACAAGTGGGCGAGTAATACAACCAGATCTCTTTCCCATCATCGACTCCATTACTGAAGTACTTTCTCTCCATACTCACTCCCCCCTACTCACTTGAACCATCCTCAAACCCATTCCCAGGTGTCATACCGAGTCAGAGGTTTGTTATTTACCAGTAGTTGGTGCCGTCGTTCTGTCCGGTGTTTGACGCTCCGCTATATCCACCGTACCCACCTTGTCCGCTATACTGCTGGGTCTGACCGCTCGTCATGTTCCCATAGGTATTGGTGCTGTTAGCAGCGCCGTATGTACCGGTGCTAGCACCACCATAAGTGCCTGGGGTACTGCCGTAGGCAGTGCTATTCCATGAGGAATCTCCTCCGGCGCCGCCACCTTGCCAAGAGCTTCCCTGACTCTGCCAGTTGGAGGAATTAGCACCGCCGTATCCCTGGTACCCGGCACCACCACCACCCCCGCTGCCGTATTGATAGCTGTTGTTCTCATAACCGCTTCCTCCTACAAAAGAAATTGAAAGTAGAAACTCATTAAACACCTTAAAAACTAAGAAGTTTGAAAGGGCACCTTATGAAGAAATATGTACATTTCTACTATAGCATTTCAAGGGCACCAAGGCAATGACCAGGGGGCATGGAGGGAATCGCCTTCATTGCCTCCGTGTAGCATCAGGCCTGAAGTTGATAAAACATTGTGCATGGTACAACAGCCATTCTGGATGTGTCATTTTTTGTTTCTTGTTTTCCAGAGAGATATCCGAGCACACTGATCGGAACCAACACAACTACTCAAAAGAGATTTATACAAGATGCTATCGTAAACCTCACCTAACTTATCAAAAGATATATACTAAGTGTATCTATCAAACAAAAAAATTAAGAAAGGGAAAAAAATCAAATTAAAAAAGTAATGAGATCGAAAGAATTGGACAACGAATGTTGGCCTTGATAACAAAGCTGTTACCTGGATTGAACATATTACCGTTGCCATAGCTACCACCAAATCCTCCTTGTGACTGGCCCGAGTTGGAATTAACAGACTTGATCTCCACCTGTCATCAAGAAATCAGATTGGATGAGGGAATTAGATTGGATCTTAAAAGGAAGTTGTACAAACATTTCAAAGGAGGTTTTCATTAATGTATTTGAAACTCAACGGAAGGTATTATCATCAAAGTATTTTTCCATGCATACTTGTTAGGGAGGCCGTCTTTAACTAACCCCCATTTTCCGCCGTAAACCGCCGGATCCCTGCGGCTTTTAACTCGGTGAACACTTACAAAAGGATTGCATAAATCATGAATATACCAGCGCTGAAGAGGTCATGCTCTGGCCGAAGGGTTCATTAAAACCCCAGTCCCTTGCCAGGGGGATTAACATCTGAATAAGCAATGGGACAACAAAGGAAGTTTGGGAGGTGTTGGGCTATTGTATACAGCAGATTAGGGCTTAAGTAGGATTTGAAACTTTGGATTAGGGCTTGTCAGGTGAAGTGAGCAGCCATAACAAAGCGGAGCAATCAAAGGGTTACATCTCAATTACTAAAGATCTCAATTACTAAAGATCTCAATTACTAAAGATCTCTGCAGAATATCTCTGCAGGAGCCAGTAATTGGTCTCTTTGTTGAAGCCACTGCCCAAGCCTGTTTGAGTAAAGCTCATGCATATTCGTGCGACGTAATGTAGCTTTGTGAATTGACCTGTAGATAATAAGCTAATTAAAGTGGTGAAAGAAAAACCACTGGGATCGGGGTTTTTTCTTTCACCACTTAAAATAGTAAATGGGGGTTAGTTAAAGACGGCCTCCCTTATGATCAGGGGGGAGGGGGTTAAGAGTCATTGCCGACTGAAAAATCTGAAACCAGGAACTAAATCTTAGGAGTTCTATTGAAATGATGACATTTCCACCTCTTGATAACTCCTTGCGGTGTAAATTTCACTTCACAGTGGTTGTAGGACTGGCATCCTCACCACTAGAGAAGTAGATCACAGGGCAAGATGTCTTTGTGATTTCTCATTGAACAATTTCAGTGAGATCGAGCTCTCGATCACATGAAAGCTGCCCTATGAATTCAATTAATGTTTAAGTTAATAGTCCTTACTCGTTTGTCTAAGATGCTGACGTATTGTTGTTTCCTCGCCTTCGCTGCATCTTCTGCTTTCTCGAAAGTCACAAAACCAAATCCTGTACAACAAAGTGACAGTGATGGAGGGTTGAATGACAAATGCAATTAAAAAAAACTTATCTTCCTGTAACACATTAAAGGGAAGGTACACGTTTGGTAATAACTCAAAACAAATATTAACTTAAAAACTGACTTGGTAACGAGCATTGGAGAGCTGTTGATGGTATAAAACATTGTGGGAAACGACTACCTCTGAAGTGATGTAGTTTTTGAGAAAGAGGTAATTTCTCACTAAAATAATAAAAGACTTCTATAGAAGTCTTTTATTCCTATCTGAAAGCACACAAATTTGTCCAACAAGGATGTTTTTTCTTTCATCATTTTCTCGCAAATTGAGCCCACATTTTCACAGGCTTGTTATTTTATGCACATGATGGGATACACCAAGTGAGAAGACTGATCTTTGACAAAAACCAAATGTGTACCTTCCCTTTAACAGCTAAATATCTTCTTCCAACGTATCAATATTTACTTAACACAAACTCATATTTCTAAAAAGAGCAGAGTATACTGTTTGAAACTTGGAGACCACAGCGGCTCAGAACTACCGCTTACTACTTCGACATGTATCATCCATACCATGCAAAGCTTCAAACATCATTTCTTACAAATGGGGTAGAAATAAACTGTCAAGCCGAAAATATTGCATTCTGCAAAGCATTAATTATCTACGCTTAGCATTTATCTTTAAGTCTGTCTAGTGTTCATGGAAGCCTACCTCTTGAACGTTGCGTCTCCCGATCCTTCTTGATAATTGTGAAGCTAACCTAAAGGATGAGAACAATCAATAAATAAAGACGTCAACAAAATGTGGGTACTATAATGATATTGTACATGAGTGAGCTATACACCCCTTGCACAACATGCAGCGCATCTACAAACACCTATTTTGTCCGCCATTTTTGGAGTAAAGAACCAAAGAATTGACTCTCAAAATGACAGAAATGGTAGACCTTAATCTTGAGTGATAAGTTTCACATTGTGCAAGGGATTAATATGTGGTTATGGAAAATGTCGTGAGTTATAGAGCTTTTATCTCATGAGTCTGGATGCCAAACTCCAATTCAGCCGACATGAAAACCTCTGATCAATCTTGGTTGCATTACCTTCACATTATATGTTTTACAGTAGGTCACATGCTAACAGAGCCGTTAACAAAAATGTCTCAATTGAATATGTGTTGCTTTTTTTGTAATGGGCAAATCAACTTGTTCTCAGTCAGTTGAATGTTGATCAATGTCCATAGGTAGGTAGACTTAATAAAATAAACCAAGGATCACTCACCTTTCCAAACTCGCTCAGGATCTCATCGATGTCATGTGTTTCCGTGTTTGCGTGAAGACCTCCAATAAAGACTTTCTTAGCGTCATCATCCTTGGCTCCGTACTGAGGTGCACCTCCGTACATGCTCCCACCTCCCATGCCTCCACCCATTCCTCCGCCCATACCACCCATGCCGCCCATTCCACCCATACCGCCCATGCCTCCCATTCCGCCCATGCCACCCATACTTCTGTTCTTATTGCTCTCTTTAGCAACTGAGCACGACAACTGTTGGAGAAAAAAAAAAAAAAATGAAAAGGGTGTTAAGTTGGAATGTTTCAAAATCCAAAATGAAGAAATATTAAATTTTACTCTGTCAAAACATTGTCATCCAATACCTAAACAAATATTATAAGACGATTCAAAGCAAGATCCTTGAAGGTAAACAAATGTAAAGCAAGAAGTTTAAGGAGTGTGTGGGAGCAACCGGCTTGATATTTAGCTCTTGGGGAAGCACGTAGGGAAATTTTGATTGAGTATGTGGGCTGGCCTACATGTAAATATGGTCTAATTTTGTTTAGAATTTTGTGGCTATTAAATAACAATTATTCTGATTTTTCTGAGGGGAATTTTGAGGGGAATGGAAATCAGACCCAAGTAGGAAGAGTATCATGTTTGGAGCAAGTACACCCAAGAAAGGTCTGGGAGCAACGAAAAAAAATCAAATCTTACTGGTCTGCCGTCGAGTTCATGAGAAACACCCAGAGCCTTATCTCTGTCTTCAACATTGAAGTAGTTTACAAATCCGTAACCTTTGCTCTTTCCTTCTGGTCCAGGTTCAGTAATCACCACAGCCGACTTGACATCTCCGTACTTTGAGAAGTGGGCGATGAGTGTTTCTAAAGGATAAAACAAAAAGTAAATGGTTTAACAAAAATGGAGTTAAAGGAACACGTTGCCTTGGATCGGACGAGTTGGTCTATAAAAAGCGTTTTGTAACCGTTTTCTATAAAATGCATATGGTTGGAAAGATGTTGTAAAAGTAGAATACAATGATCCACACAAATTTGCCTTGAAATTGCGTGGTTTTCCTTTTACTGTGCGAACTAACACGGTCGGCCATTTATGGGAGTCAAAAGTTTGACTTCCATAAATGGCCGACCGTGTTAGTCGACGAGGTAAAAGGAAAACCGTGCAATTTCGAGGCATGTTTGTGTGGATCATTGTATTCTACTTTTACAACATCTTTCTACCCATGTGCATTTTATAACAAACGCTTTTCAAAGACCAACTCGACCGATCCAAGGCAACGTGTTCCTTTAACCATTTCTCAATCCAATGCCCCAAAAACTTTCTTTTATGATATGAATTTAGTCTAGAATCAAACTCTTTTCATAATCGCCAATCAAAATATTTACAAAAACCACTGAAATCAAGTCAACTTCCAAATTTCTTTCGAAGACTCAATAAGGTTTAACTTTTTAAAAGAATTACCGTACATGACTTCACAGGAACATGTTGGTGCAGGTTCTAAGTACAAATCGAGCCTAGCATTTCATCTTCTAAAGGGCAAGGCACTTTTTATTTTTTAAAGTACACTGACATCCATTAGAAAATGAATATCAGAATCTTTTGAAGGGGCGGCTGAGGCCAAGACCAGGCAATATAAACCATGGCCTCATGTAAACTCCAGACCTACATGTGTAACTTAAGTGTCAATCTCATACCCAGGCCTGACACTTCACGGAGGCAACGAAGGCGATTGCCTCAGTTGCCCCTTGCCATTGCCTTGGTGCCCTTGAAATGCTCCAGTAGAAATTTACAATTTCCTCATAGGGTGCCCTTTGCCAAAGAGAAAATGCCTTGGTGCCCTTGCCCTTTCAAAAACGAAGCATACGGGCATGCATACCTTTTGTTGTCTTGAAGTGAAGTCCTCCGACATACACGTTTCTGAAAGTAAGTTAAGACAAGTACAATGTCAATCAATGCTGAAAAGCTTTATATGAGGGCATTCATTTTGAAGTTATCAAATATTTTATGTAAATCGTATTAAAGCCATTGGACCCTTTCGGTAAACAGTATTGTCCAAGGCCCACACTTCATGTATCACAACTTCTATATCAAATAACAAACCTGTGAAAATTTAGGCTCAATCGGTCATCTGAGTTTGGAGAAAATAACGGGAAAACCCACCCTTGTATTCGCGCGTTTCGCCGTGTCATGACATGTGTTTAAAATAAATCCATAATTCTCACTATCGAGAATTGATATTGTTTTACTGTTTCTCAAAAAGTAAAGCATTTCATGGAATATAATTTCAAAAGAAGTCTTTCACCACTACCTTCTGTAAACCCTGTAAGTTATTTTTCACCACAGTAAAACCAACAATATTTTAGGTTTGCACTGCATTGATCCGAATTGAATTTGAAAGAAGATTTAGGAAATAAAACAATTAAGCTTTTTGTAATGTAAGTCATTTATTAAAAGTTTCCCTTACAAAACACAAGTAGGCCTATTATTTAACAACAAGACAACAACGACGACACTAAAAATACAAGATATTGATAAGATAAGAATTTATAATCATCTAAAAAGATTCATTTATTGTTGGTAATGTTGATGTTTGTACAGTTACTTTAGACTTAGAGTTCAATTCAACAACACTACAGTCAACAGATTCAAACAAGAACTAGGCCTACTAAACTTTAATTTAAAAAAAGAGGACAAATTTTAGTAAAATAATGAAAACCGTACACAGTTAAACTGAACTAATAATAATAAGCCAACTGAAACATGGACAAAGTTTACAATGACTGTAAGTTCATGTGATTAAAAATTTGATTTACATTAAAAATTGCCATGCCCCATGTGCTTATTTTTCAAAAGAAAATTGCACTGGTGGTGGATGGCTGGCTGTGCACATGATGCAACAAAAACTGAACAATTCTACAATTTCAAGTCGTTTGTTTTGTTCATAAAGAAGGCTTAAATATAGCATGATTTATATCACATTACACTATGCACAAGATAGAACAATACCGTCCAATTAACTAGTAAAATATTATCCGATGCATCAAACATTTTTAGGAAAATAATGTGCCATACGGAAGTTGTTGGCGTCCAACGTACGAGAAAGGAGATGCGTGTTAAAATGCCGGGCAAATGTTTTTTCCAAACTGGCTTGATCAGCTTCAACAATTTTTAAATCTAAAAAACACAATTTTCTGAACATTATTTGGACATCAATATTTCCATAGAACATTTATAATTATTAAAGAATCGTTAAGATATTGTGAATTGTACTTACGGCAAGTCTGATTGCTCCATTTTTCTGTTTTAAGTGTGTTATTAGGTTGCGGAATTACAGCGTGCAAGATCTTCAGCAGCGGACAAACGGGCCTCTTCCACAAAACGCGTGTTACATACATGAAGCTGTTCGGATACGCATTGTGGGGTGGCTGTTCGTTTGAAGCATTGAACTAGAAACTCACATCACAGTGCACAATCATGGGGAGGGGGAGGGGCTCACCCCCCCCCCCCCCCCCCCAAAATGGGTGGTGGTGGTGTGGGAGAGTGCTAGCCATAAGAGAATGGATGTGAATTAGATACAAACCATATACAATTTTGTGTAGTATAACGTTGAGAGGCCAAGATTCATTTGTGTAACATAACTTTTAAAGAAAAGACTAAAGGGAGGGGGCGGGGACTGTATAAAGAAGACTTGCAGGGCCTTAAAATTGTTTCCTATCTTGTTTATCGTGGAGGTATAATTAATTGAGCGATAGCCCCAGTGCATGAGATTTGTCGAATAAAGACTATGACAACTCGAAAGTCCTTTTAAGCTTAAAATTTAGCACTCCTTAGGAAACCCTCTTTTTGTTATCCATCCAATTTCTGAAAGCTGCTAACTTGACAAATTTCTATTCTGTGCAGAAATTGAGTGGGTCCCCCCTCACCAGTCACTGTAAACTTGGTTGGAAAAACATGTTGTTGTTTTTTAGTAAGCAACACTTTTCTGTGATTAGCAAGTCTTTGTGCTACAAACAAGGAGGCTACAATTGGGTGACCCACTACCAATATTTTGTTTTTTCGAACCTTGCACTCTTGCCGCGCAAACAGAAAATAAGCAAAGGCGATGTTATCATTTTAAAGTAAATGCTTCAACGTTACGTTTCCACGTATCCGAAATATTGCAGGTGAAAAATCGATTCACGTTCTTTATACAGCGCCCTCTACAACACACATGGAACCCGCGTGTTCGGTCCTACTAAAAGCCGACAACAAGCCGACAACGCCGACAACAAGCCCAGAGCGCCGCCAACACGCCGCCAACACGTTTTAAATACCTCAAAAATGGCAAATAAACCATATACATTTTAGAACTATATGTGTTCTGTAATATAAACTTAAAGTTAATGTAAAAACTTCACAAAAAGTGTGAAATTTTAACCAGAAAAAAACTTCACTTGCACGGAAAGCGGTCGGACGCCATCTTGGCTTAAAAACCGTGTTTGGACCAGACCATTATGATACGGGTAGATTTAGCACTTGTCAACAACAGAGGGCGGGCTTTATGTGAAGACCTTCACTGCAGTGTGCACAGTGCATGACGCCCGCCCTCTATTGCTAAGTCTGACTCACCCGCATCATAATGAACTGGTCCAAACACGATTTTAAGCCAAGATGGCGTCCGACCGTTCTCCGTGAACGTTAAGTTTTTTTTCTGGTTAAAAATTCACACTTTTCGTGAAGTTTTTCCATTAAATTTATGTTTACATTACAAAACACATATAGTTCTAAAATGTATATGGTTTATTTGCCATTTTTGAGGTATTTAAAACTTGTTGGCGGCGTGTTGGCGGCGCTATAGACTTGTTGTCGGCGTTGTCGGCTTGTTGTCGGCTTTTAGTAGGACCCCGCGTGTTCAATGATCTGCCGCACACACGCGGATGGGATGCGGCTAGAAAATCGCCGTAGGAATATTGATCGAAAATTACACAAAGCAAGACCAGGTTTTAGGGATTAATAACTTGTTCACATTGTTATACTACGTTATTTTATATGGAACACATTATTTTGGAACATAAAACTCTGTCTGCAGTTGGTCAAGTGTAGGCCTACCAGCAGTTTGTTTCCCTAGCTTTCATTGGTGTCGAGATGAATATTTATCACCTAGTTGTAAGTGCTCTCATAATAATACATGCAACGATGAGGAGAGCGGGGAGGCGTGACGACGCGACGGGGAGCTATAGGATGACTTTGCATACAGCTTATGGCACTCCGATATTTGTAAATAAAATAATGTGCTAGCTATTTTTTTTTTTCTTAATTTTTATCGTGCGCCCCCCCCCCCCCCCGATCCACACCTGCCATTATTAGCTGAATCTTTGCCAGTCTATATTTTTACCTACAAGCGTTGACAAACAACCGTTTAACAATAATTTTACATTCAAATCGTGTTACTGAAAAAGGTTTGTAAATAATTCAAACAAACAAACAAACAAACAAACAATAGCTCTTCCTGCAATTCAGCATAGCGACAACAGGCAGGATAAAAGCCTGTAAAGAACTGAGTGTTACATAATTATTTATTCACAGAATGATTTGCATGCAAACTACAGGAACAATGTGGCGAAGCATTGAACCAGGGCTGCATAGATAGTTTGCATAAATCTGGGGTCTCTACACGGTGGCAACCATTGTCAACCACTGGTCAATGTTCCATGGTTACCTATGCATTCAATACATTCTGGGTACCAAGCAAAATCATCCAATGCCTCACTCGAACTTGCTCGGTGCGCGCTGTTTTTTAAAGACCGCATGGCTCTCATTTCAGCACTGGACTACGACTGCATGGACCACCACGGACTGCACAGCACTTTTCAGGTGAATGGCGTCGCTCTTTTAATGAACTGAACTCGGTGGTTAAATTTGCCATAATACGAACCTTCTAAAATTCAAGCTTTCATTATTGTCAGAAGCATGTATCTTTGATTAAAAACTGAAAAACTCAAAACAAAATTCCCTAGTTGAGCCCTTCTTCAGTGGCGTACAATTTAAGTGTTGAGCGCAGCGAGTGGCTCGGGGACAGATTTCTGTACACCGTATACTCATGGAGGTAGGATTAACTGCAGCCAAAGCTTCATGACTAAAAAGCAAACAAGATGCCGATCTCACAAATTTTTGAGCCTCTTTTCTTTGCTTGTTGGGGAAATGTTGGAGGAAAATACAGAGAAGTTGCTATGTTTATACACACCTGAACTTGAACTGTCGCATTCTCACGGCTTGTAAGCCGTTGATGAGGTATACAGGCGGTACCAGCTGGTGAACAGCTCCCGCATTCAGCAGAGGGAGAGATGCAGTTGTCTACGGATTGTGTGGTTTCTGTGGATGCAAGAGGACACCAATGGACCAAGGTAGGGGCAAATTGCTGTATCCGACCGACCACTTTCAAATAAAACCCTCTAAAGATCATTGACTTTGTAAAAAATTAAACAAAATACATTTTTAAGATCATCGTTTTGTTAAAAAAACAAGAACAAGATCATTGACTTTGTTAAGAGGAAACAAATCTCAAGAAAATGGTTGAAAATACAATGACTGTTGACCTTTCAAACAAGATGTAAGTAATGAAAAACATAAAGGCGGTCGGATACCCCAAGTTTGTCTAAAATGAGACAAAACAGAGAAATGTGGAGAAGACTGCAAAAGGTAGAAGGAGATCTAACCCGTTCTCTTGCAGAGTCCCACCCCTTGTACATCCCATGCCCACTACAAGATGTTCCAGAAACTTGTTGATGTTGTCCCTAAAAATAGTTTCAATGTGATGTCACACTTTCCCAGGCCTTTTCTCCGATTGCATATTGGTCGAAGCCAATGATGCTTTTCAATTAGAAGACTAGTCTATCTGGAAATTTCCGTTGGGTTGAAACTTCAAGTCGCCAATTGTCATTTTACAAATAATTGTCATGATTTTTAAATTCTTGTAAAATATTTAGAAGTTAAATGCCGAATACCACTTAAATAATGTAATATCTGTTATTTAAATTTAAAAGCCAAAATTGAGTAAAAATACAAAATAAATTAATGGTTACATTCCTCAATTTTCCCTTATACAACAACATTTTATCTGCTTAGTGCCTTTTGTACTCTGGCACACCTCTTACTTTCTTTGTATTCTCATCGAACCTGCATCCAAAACATTCCTGCCTATCTGCTTCACTAATCTGCATTAATTTGATGATCAATGTTTGATTAAGGAGTACTAAATCAATAATTTAGACATACTAAATTGTTACTTAACCCTGAAGTCAGCACTGCATCAAATTCTGAATGTAGCTATACTTTTGACTTATTATAAATTACACCAACTCCATAACAGTTTAATTTAGAAGACAAAAGTTTAACATTTTGCAAAACATTTTTTTGTTTAAATAAAAGTAAAGTAGCAAACATGAGCGTTGTAGTTTTGCATGAACTACAAATCTGTTTTAGTTTAGTTGGGAATAAATTCCCCAAACTATTAATTCCATTCGGCAGCGCTTTAAACCACTAAATCCATGCGGCAGCGCTACAAACCACAAATTCCGTTCGGCAGAAAACCACAAATTCCGTTCGGCAGCGCCACGAACATCTTGAAGTATGGAAAAAAGAGGCAAGGATGGTGAAAAGGATCAAGATTCAAGATTCATCTTCTCCTTGAGGCAGCAGAGTGGTCATCCTTGAGAAAGAGGACACCATGAAGTCCTAGGTTTGTATGGGTGGTAAGATAGTGTTAGCCTAGACAGGGATAGGGAATGTAGGCCTAGAGATAAGACTATAGCTTCAACCAGGCTCACCCACCCCCCCCCCAAGGTACCCAAGATTCAAGTCTGAACTTGAGCAGATGATGACGAGTCTTCCTTTGATGTCCTTGATGCATGACCCAAGGTCATCGTAGGTCAACCAGGTAGTATCTGGGTAAAGTATGAAAGGAAAATAACCCTCTCTCTTCACAACAATTCTAACATTTCCCTTTTTTATTGTTTTCCACAGCCTGTTGTTCTGAAGCAGCAATTGTGGCAGGCCAATGCCTGTTAGCAACATTACTCTATGAGACCGCAGTTTGGTAAGGTATCGGGGTTAACTCGTGGCTAACTAGACTTTGGCTTGAGAGTAACATTTCCCTTTTTATTGTCTTCCACAGCCTATTGTTCTGAAGCAGCAATGGGGCAGGCCATGCCCGGGTAGCAACTCAATGAGACCGCAGTTTGGTAAGGTATCGGTGTTAACTCATGGTTAACTGCATGGAGGTTTGAGTGAAACCAAATGCTAACCTTATTGAAATTTCCTTTTTCATTTATATTGCAGGTTAAGTTTTCTTCTGAACATGGATGAACTACTGCAGCCAAGGATCTACCAACAAGTTAATGGCTTTACTTTATCTGACAACTGAATGCCAACCTTTCCAAATAGTAATCTGAAAAGCGTCAAGAAATTTGCAGTTATTTCTGAATATCTCAAAGGAATCTCTAAACTGTTTGGTCATAACATGGAGGTAGTACCTCGATGGTTATAATCAGCAGAACATATTTTTTCACTGTTTGCGATTCACAACATCAAGACTTATACAATCAAACAACCAATGGCAACTGAACCAATACAACAGTATTGTTTGTCTTTCTGCACTTAAAAATAATGCCCCCCCCCCCCCATTCTTGAAACAATATTCAGATTGTCTTGCAACAATAAATACAGAGTAACTATTAGTGACGTGTACTTGTGTTAATTTTTCCTCCTTTCAGCCCAGCTGTCTCGTGCAGTGATGAGTACAGCCTGGACTTTTGGGATGAGCATCAGTGAAGAAACAACAGAGAAAGTCAACAACAGACCACATGGTAACTTTGAAATAATTTGATTTTGTTGTCAACATCTGTGAGGTTCATCCTGAAGATTTGGTCAAGAAATATTTTAGGAAAGGGGTTCACAAATCTATCATTTTTGAAGATTTGAAGATTAAAAGAATACATTTGTTCTTATATTAGCATACAGTTTCCCTTTTCAATATACCATCAACCAATGTCTGAGATCTTTATTGCAGTTCGAGATAAATTTTTTTGCGGCTTATAACAAAGGAAAACAGCACAAGAAAACAAACAAACAAACAAGTAAACAAACAGTCACTGATAAGTAGTCTGAAGTGTCCTTTGTGTCTGCATGCAATCCAAGGACTTTTGTGTTTGGGGTTGGTAGCCACTCTCGATCTTGACTAATCCTCCCTTTACATTGTCCCTATATGAAGAGCCGGCACTCTAATTGGGAGGGATTTAAAAGTTAATCCATAGAAGTGTAATATTAAAGGGACCAATCCATTTTTAGATTTGAAATTAAATCTTTTAGATTTTGAAAATGGACAGGTCCCTATAAATTACACTCCTATTGATTGACTTTTAAATCCGTCCCACTAACAATAGTTTTTGTAATTATTAAAAATCAGTAATTTTCCCCCCTCAGTTTGAGACGCTTTCGATGATGATGCCACAACCAACGCTTTTTTGGACTGTGCAACCAGCTGAAGGAGGACTGGGTCAACCCTAGCCAGGACATTCTCCACATTGTCAACTATTCGAGTGAGCTCAACTGGACCATGATGGCGCCCTACTATGATGACACCCGAGGAGAAGACTATCTATAAGGGCCTTTTCCAAACCTTGGCTTAGGCTCCGGCTGTGGCTTCAGGCTCCATTTTGATCTTTTAACCATGGCCACCAGGCAAAGTGCTCCAAAACTTCAAACAGAGCCCGTTGCAAGCCAGAGCCCAAGACGACGTTTGGAAACGGCCTTTAGTTTTTTAATTAGTTCCCTGATTCCATCAAAATCCAAAACAATATTTTTAATTCAGCATCTACACCAGTTAACTGCAAGAACTGGTATGCCTTGTTTGATGCCAAACACTAATCGTTTATTATTGAGAATCAAATTCATCAAATTCAATTGAACTATCCCTTTGGATTTTGATGGATTCAGTGTACTTAAGAATATACCTTCAAAGGCAGTGGACACTATTGGTAATTACTCATAATAATTATTGGCATAAAACCTTTCTTGGTGACGAGTAATGGGGAGAGGCTGGTGGTATAAAACATTGTGAGAAACGGCTCCCTCTGAAGTGCCATAGTTTTCGAGAAAGAAGTAATTTGTACACGAATTTGATTTCGAGACCTCAAGTTTTTAACTTGAGGTCTCGAAATCACCCATCTAAACGCACACAACTGCGTGTGACAATGGGTTTTTTTTTTCTTTCATTATTATCTCGCAAGTTCGATGACCGATTGAGCTCAAATTTTCACAGGTTTGTTATTTTATGCATATGTTGAGATACACCAACTGTGAAGGCTAGTCTTTGACAATTACCAATAGTGTCCACTGCCTTTAAAGATGATACAGCTTTGCTAAATAAATCAACTGAAAGATGTGTAACAAATGAAAAAAAAAAAAAAAAAATAGAATAATTGCATATTTTTCAATGCTCACACTGTTCACCGCTCATGCACAGTTTCTACATGGAAAAAATAACTCATTAGTAGCGCCATTAAATTATTGTCAAGATAAACCACAAGTCATTGGTATGCATTAAATTATTGTGGCGATAATGTCAGGTGAAGAAGACTTATCAATCACTTTCGTTTTCACTTACAAAAAAAAACCGAAACGAATCATCTTGCTTCTTTACCTAAGTAACCAGTAAAGTTATATCTGTTGTTATTTCATTAATTCATAAAATTAAAAAAAGAAAAAACAGAAAAAATAAAACTAATTGAGGCATGCAGTTTGTAAACTTGTTTCATTTATTTGGTTATTTAATTTTATAGTAGATATGATGATCTATCTCCATTTGGGTTAGGGTGGGTCTATTTTGAGGATCATAGGCTGATTATCACAACTTGGAAGGGGGAGCATAGTTAAAAACACAATAGACAAAGAGGGTTGCAAACTTTTACTTCCAAACTTAACCTAAAGCTCATTAACTATGAAGTCGCATCTAACCTAAGATAAACATTTCCATCTAAAATTCTATAAAATATATTTTAAAAAAACCCGGAGTAATATACTTTCTGTTTTTAGTTGATACAATCCAAAACTTTGCTTCATAAAGAAAGTTGTGATAAGCTCTTGACCCTCCATTGGTTAATGATGAAACGTGGGAAAAAACACAAGGGGTAACAGGGGTGCACCATTTTTATTATGGGATTTGGGTAATTTTGTCCCCAATTATTTGCATTTGCCGACCCCCCCCACCTTCTGCCATTGGCTGACAAACAAATAGCAGTACCATTTTGTGTAGTTTGATATAAATATAAACAATTATTCAACCGTAGTCCCCCTCCCCCCTCCCCTTCAACGAAACAAATAAAATGTTAATAATAAAATAGATAAATAATGCTTCTTATGATTTTTTTGAAATTTATACCCCAAGTATATTATTAGGGTGGGGGATTAGAGTTGGGGTTGGGATTAGGTTAGAGTTGGGGTTAGGGTTGGAGTTGGGGGTAAGGGTTGGGGTTAGGGTTGGAGTTAGGGCTAGGGATAGAGTTTGGTATAGGGTAAGGGTTAAAGTTGTGGTTGTGGTTAGGATTGGGATTAAAATTGGGGTTAGGGCTTGGGTTAGGGTTTGGGTTAGTATGGATACTGGTTGGGTCAGGTATAGGGGTTTGAGTTGGGGTTGGGATGGGGGGATTCGAACCCACACTCTGCTGATCAGAAACACCAGAGTTGAATTCGGTGCTCTTAACCGCTCGGCCAAGACACTTCCACCTTATACCTAGCCCCAACCCCAACCCTAAACCTAACCCTAATCCAATCCATACCTTACCCCTGTCCTAACCCTAACCCTAAACCCTAACCCTGACCCCAAATCCAACACAAACCCCAACCCTAACCCATACCGTAAACCTAACCCTAACCCCAATCACAGCCCTAACCCTGACCCTAGCTCCAACCTTAGCAATATAACCCCAACACTAACCCCAACCCTCATGCGAATCCTAACCCTAACCCTAACCCTAACCCTTAACCTAACATTAACCTTAACCCTAACCCTAACTCTAACCCTAACCCTAACCCTAACCCCAACCCCAGCCCTAACCCTAACCCCGACTCACCCCGACCCAAACTCTGACCCAACCCTAACCCACCCTAAGTTATGTTCACAAGTTTGTTTTGTACAGTACCGCAAGAGGGCGGTATACGACTTTTGTGTACCACACAAAAAAAATGTGCTGGATATGGAGACCTTGATCCGCATTACACAATATCATCGATCACTCGTTTAGCGGAAAAGTTGTAGACGCTTCATTGTAAACCCTAACCCTAACCCTAACCCTTACCCTAACCCTAACCCTAACCCTAACCCTAACCCTAACTCCAAGTCTAACCCTTACCCTAACCCTAACCCTAACCCTAACCCTAGCCCCAACACTAAACCTAACCCTAATCCAATCCATACCCTTACCCCTGCCCTAACCGTAACCCTAAACCCTAACCCTAACCCCAAATCCAACCCTAACCCCAACCGCATCCCTAAACCTAACCTTAGCTCCAACCTTAACGATATAACCCCAACCCTAACCCCAACCCTCATGCTACCCCTAACCCTAAACCTAACCCTAACCCTAACCCTAACCCTAACCCTAACCCTAACCCTAACCTTAACCCAACCCTAACCCTAACCCTAACCCTAACCCTTACCCTAACCCTAACTCTAACCCTAACCCTAACCCCAAACCCAACCCTAACCCTTACCCCGACTCACCGACCCAAACTCTGACCCAACCCTAACCCATCCAAAGTTAATGTTCACAAGTTTGTTTTATATACCGTAAGAGGGCGCTGTACGACTTTTGTGTACCACACACAAAAGTGTGCTGGATGGATCGAGACCTCGATCCGCAAAACTACTCGCATGCATCATCGTGATCGATCACTCGTTTATCAGAAAAGTTATTGGACGCTTCATTATAACATAAGCCCAACATTTCCAGCTTGCTTTTTCATGTTTTTAAGACTCAGTAGGTGTTAACATCATTTGCAATGTCTACTGCAACTGGAATATTCCTACTGTCCCTGACAGCTATTCCAACATGTTACTTGCTGAACCAAGTGCAGACGTTTTCCAAAGACCACCGAGCAGTGTTTGCTGTTGGCTGCTTGGTCCTGCCGATCATCGTAGCGCTAGCCTACCTCATCAGTCGGAGGTCGAAGCCCAAAGACTGGTTCTTTTATGGTTTGTATTTTTGTCTTCATTGATACATAGAATAGTATTTATCAGCGAAGTATGTTATTTTGTAGGTTGTCACTGTTTACTTATCGATACCATCGATTTGACGAGCTGTTGTTAAATTCACTTCTGTTGATTATTGATTGAGAATAAAGTTTTAAAAATTCCAATCAATCAAATTTATCAATTCAAGTTACTGATTGATCTCCATAATTCAAATTGGAATAACTTTCCGTATGGCGCCCCACCTTTTCTCTCATTTTTACAGAAAGGGATATCTCATTGAGGTTAATTAGATACTTCTTAATTATAATGTATCGAATAAAAAACTGGTGGCACCATACAGAAACTTATCCCTTCCCTTTAGAAAAAATGGAAAAGTTTCCGTATGGCGCCACCACTTTTTTCATTCGATATGAAATAATATAGTATCTAATTTATCTCAATGAGATATCCCTTTTTGTAAAAAAATCGTGAAAAGTGGTGGCGCCATACGGAAAGTTATCCGAAAAAAATTCACCCAGTTTCGGTCCGTTTAGTTTCATCTTGCAACAAAGGGCACTTCATGAAAGGGTACCAAGACCAGCCGTCGATTTCACCAAACTCATCCTAACTTAGGATTAATCTTAGGACTTAAGACGAGTTAAGTTCCTTATCCAAAGACGTAGAACGCATATATGAACCCGTCCTAAGTTAGGATGGGTTCTGTATTCAGAGACGTAGGACGCAATGAACCCATCCTAAGTTAGGACGGGTTACTCGTTCACGTTTACTCGTCCTAATCGAGATACACAGTAGGATTGATCCTAACGTTTCGTGAAATCGGTTGCAGGGCATGCAACAGAGGCCGTGGTCTCTGCGTATTTCCAGGCTCGATATGTGCCACTAGAATCGCTTTAAAAAGTCAACTTGCTGCGAAACGTTGCAAAGAGCCTTAACTTTGAAACATGTATGATGTTTATTTATACCCCCCTTTTGTTGTGTTTTTTCCTTCAGTGTTTTCTCTGTTTGCGTGGACCAGCATCGTTGATCTGATTCTTGCAATGCAAGCTGATGGACTCATCGCAAACTTCATTGATTTTTATCTCATAGAGGTAATCAATTCATTTATACCCTATTAATATTATAAATAATTGATTAATACTATTATTTTATCATGCATGTTGTGGCGGTTAACAGCATCGAGTTTGAGCTCCAGTAGCGGAGTGTAGGTTCGAATCCCAGTACATTACCGCCTGAATAGTGGCAAAATATCAAAATGCTTTAAACTAACAAATGCAGTTGTAACTTGTAGGCTTCCAACCAAAGGTTTTTGTTGCCATTCCAAAGATACACCTTCCTTTTAAAATCTCACCTGTTCAAACAAGCATACTCACACAATCCTCAGTCCAAATTTTGTCTTTCTCTCGTCAAGCGCCATGAGTGCCTTCCTGAGGCGGATACCGGCGCTCTATTAAGTGTTCTTTATTGTTATTAAATTTAAGGCACTACACTTGCATGGTGTAGAGGCATTGCAAGGGTTCTTCAATGGTAAACTAAAGAAGCCACCAGCTGTTCTCAATTGCACTGGAATTTAAGCCACTATTATGGAAGAGATAAGATTCTCAACCTTGGAGAATTTCTGAAGTGGCAAATCAAGGCACTTATTGACCATACATCCATACAGATACAATGACAGAAAAAGGTTGCACTGGGTACTTCACCATTTTGTGGCTAGAATATGTGTATGCACCTCAATGAAGGATAATGGACCTTATTCTTAGTATATCAGAGGACATCAAAAGTAGAATTTGTAAATTTATTTCATTTTTGGCTGGAAGCAAGAAACATTTATTAGAGGAGGATTTGAACTTGTGACCTCTGGATTAACATGCCAGTGTTTTACCAACCTAGCCATATAGCCCTATTGTTTGTGGTCTTCCTCATTTGTCTTGGTTTGGGGGTGCCAGTCGGAAGACATGCAAGCTGCCTGCTGTATTGCCAGTGGTCAAACCCAAGTTTACAGTACAAGAGGTTGGATGGCTTAAAGCCATTGGACCCTTTCGGTACAGAAAAAAAAAAAAAGTTCACAGATTGACAAATAACTTACAGGGTTTACAGAAGGTAGTGGTGAAATACTTCTCTTGAAATGTTATTCCATGAAATGCTTTACTTTTTGAGAAAACAGTAAAACAATATCAATTCTCGTTAACGAGAATTACGGATTTATTTTAAACACATGTCATGACACGGCGAAACACGCGGATACAAGGGTGGGTTTTCCCGTTATTTTCTCCCGACTCCGATGAACGATTAAGCCCAAATTTTCACAGGTTTGTTATTTGATATAGAAGTTGTGATACACGATGTGTGGGCCTTGGACAATACTGTTTACCGTAAGGGTCCAATGGCTTTAAAGGATTTGGGTACTTTTTCAAAATGTCCATAGATTTACATTAAACTTACAGGGTTTGAAGATAATGATAGTGGAAAGCTTCCCTTCAAATCTTACTTACTAAGGTGCTGTAGTTTTTGAGAAATGAGTAAAACAATGTAATGAAAATACGTTTGTATATGATTAAAATAATTTTCGTCTCATGAGACGAAAATTATTTTCATGACATTGTTCTACTGATTTCCCAAAAACTACAGCACCTCAGCACGTAGTATTTTCAGGGAAGCTTTCTACTATCATTATCTTCAAACTGTGTAAATTTAGTGTAAATCTGTGGACATTGTGTTTTTTGTCCTACAAAAGTTACATAGACCCTTTAACTGACTGGCACCCCCCCCGTACAAAGATACTGACAAAATAGGGGAAACCATCAACAACATGGTAAGACGGCTCAGTTGGTAGAGCACCGGCACATTAATCCGGAGGTCGCAGGTTCCAGTCCCTCTCCAGTAAATTTGTCTTTGTTCAACCCCAAAATTGATTTCAATTTACCATATCAGCATTACTTGAAATTCTACTTCAGTCACTTGCCAATGTTTTCAATGAGAAATTAACACCATCATATCACACATAGAACAACGACAAAGGTCATTAAAGCCCTAGAGTATTAAATGCTGGTACTATAAACAGCTCTTTGTGGCACTAATGCTATAAGCAGATTGATTTCAGCCTGGAAGACCGCACTGTTCAGGGGCTTTGAATAGCCAGATTGTCATTTGATACAAACATCTTTATCAAATATCAAACCCAGCTATTCTGTTTGCACAAACTCTGTTCTCTGGCTTCGTTAATAATTGACTTTCTTTAACCATGCTTAAAGTGATAATTTGCTGTTGGAGTAAAATGTATTATTCCAACGCAGTAGTTTTCAATGAAGTACTACCATGGTGCAACCACAGAAGTTGCCATGGTACAAATGTGGTGGTAGCCATGATAAAGGTATAATCCTGAAAAGCCAAACTCCTTCAATATCCTCATCACCTGCATAAAGCTTACCAACATTTTTGCGCAGAGTAATTTTGTGCAGAGTAATTTCGTACCAAGCACAAACAGATTTTTAGAAACTCCCCCTTGTCGCAGTCAATATAGAGGCAAAACGAATAGTTGTGCATTAAACCATGGAGGAAGGAATAGAAGGAGCTCGAACGATCCGCAAAACCGCAGAGTAACAAAAGAATACCCTGACAATGCCCCTGTCTGACCAGTGGAAAAAGATAGGACACCTCCAGCTGGACGGCCATTTAACGAGCAGGATTAGATTTCTTTGTACAGAACGTGCGGTACCGCCTCTCTGCACCGTTGCCTTCGTGTAAAGTTGAATCATTGGAGACAAGAATTGTGAATATACACGTATTCATTTACCGTTTGTGGTGTTTCACTGAAACATCATGGCATATTTTTAAATTTTTTGTGACTTTCCGGTCACTAGCGGTGGTTCAAAATGTGGGTACTAGCACACGAGGCTGGTTGGTATTCAATTGTGTTTTTCGATTTGGTGAGCACAAGTGTACACAAATTTTATCAGGTCTCAAAAAAGTTGTTTTTCTGTATTATATCCATACGACATACGACACCATGGTTGAGTGAAAAACCAAGTGCGCACGCGCAAACTCACATACGCCAGGTCGCCCATTGTCTGTATAAGGTATGTCGGTGATTACGAGGTGTTGTTAAACGACCGCGGTACCGCAGGTTCGACTTTTGAAGTCCCTTCGTTCGAGCTCCTTCTATTCCTTCCTCCATGATTAAACAAACTGTCTGATTTTACCATAAAGATGGTCAACTCTACACTGTGTTAAATGTCAAGTTAGACTCATCGATAGTTACTTTCATTCATTATTTTTATATATCCAGGGTGAACCTTATCTGAACACAGCCTATGGACTCATGATCAATTATTGGGATGCATCCGGCCATTATTGTATGTACATCATGATGGTCACTGCTATTGTCTGGAAGTAAGTCAATCATATTCGTCTGCAATTTCATGGCTCTTCTCGACATGTAATTATGCGCTTACTGCATCCTGTTGTGTAATTTAATGAGCTGGATGTGCAAAATTCTGCAGTAAGAATTGCCAAATTTCATAAAGCTGTAAAAAAAAAAAAAAAAATGTTTTAAAAGCACAAACTAGCGGGATGCCAGTCACAATTGTTAAGCAATTTTTTCCTGCTTAAGCAGTTCTATGACATTGGGCCTTGGTGACTTGAAAAATTGAATCAGCTAAGCAATATCAGCTGTAAAACAGATTTGTGAAATTTGGACCCTGCATCAAAGAGAACAAATAGGATTATCATTCCATGATTATTGCAGATCAAAGTCCCTTTAATTCTTGTCCCAAGTCAATGGTGGAAAAACAATGGCAAAAGTTTGTTTAAATATTTAAAGATAAAAATGCTCTGTCTGTCTGTTTGGGTAATTGTCAAATTTGTTCCTGTTTGAAAAGAATATTAGATGCTCTTATCACTTGCTTTTTATCCAAAATAATTGCATAATGCAAATCGGGCATAATATTCCTCCTACTAAACCATAGTACTTAAGGTTTCTGCACCAAAGAGAACAAATAGGGTTATCATTCCGTGATTATTGCAGATCAAAGTCCCTTTAATTCTTGTCCCAAGTCAACGGTGGAAAAACAATGGCAAAAGTTTGTTTAAATATTTAAAGATAAAAATGCTCTGTCTGTCTGTTTGGGTAATTGTCAAATTTGTTCCTGTTTGAAAAGAATCTTAGAAGCTCTTATCACTTGCTTTTTATCCAAAACTAATTTACAAAAAAAATCAAATTGTCTTTAAAATATAAATTTGTTTGTTTGAAAACAAAGTAATTGTGAAAATCACCTTGTAAAATGCTTATGACTTGTGAAAGATATTGCAAAATCAACTAATTTTTATGGAAACAATGAATAACACATTTTTGCTTTCCTTACCAATGATATTTTCAGTGAGAATTATCGTGAGGTTGGTCTGTTCTGGGTCGGTTCAGTCATGAACAGCCTCTGCGTCTTTCTACCCGGGAACGTCTTAGGAAAGTTTGGTGGTGAAGTCAGGTCATCGTTCTTCCTCAATACTCCGTACATCTTCTTACCGCTTTACGCCGGCTATAAGTTCCTTCATCAGAGAAAGCCAGATCCTCCCGCAAAGGTTTGCCCAAGGCCCAATCGTGTTTTGTATAATTGAGTGATGAGCCAAATGCACTAAAAACTCAGATGAAGCATGTGCCATTTGAATAATAGTAATAATAATAGTAGATATAATATCAAGTTCTTACGTATATATAGCCAATTTCACAATAATCGTCTCAATGCGCTTTACACTTAGTGCCCTGGTCATTGGACCAATAATATTTCTTTAATCTTTCTCAGCTCCCTGGGGAGTATACAACCCGGACAACCGTAGCACTCCAAAGGCATTTTCATACACAATATCATTCTCTATCCCTGCAGGGACCCATTTATACCCTGGGTAAAAAGAAGCAATTATATTAAAGTATCTTGCTCAAGGACACAAGTGTCAACACGGGGACCTGAACCCATTCCCGATGACTTAACCGCCAGAACTTGAATTTGATTCTCTTAACCACTCGGCCACAGCGCCCTACGATGGCCAATGTATCAGTGCTGTAGGGTCTTTGTCAGTGAGTTCATAATGATGTCACTTTTATATGATACCCTAAGAATTGCTGTTCAAATGCAAACATCTTTTTACTTTATTTTAACAGACGTCTTCCAAATCAAGCAGCATTTTGTCTCGACCAATCGATCTGATTTTTGTGTTGTATCTTGCTGCAGCTACATTATTAGCTTTTATCCGTGTCATGGTGAGTTACAGGAAATCTTTATTGATAAGATCAATGTGTAATTCTAACCTCCTTATCAGAGACCTAGAAAACTGGAGGTAACGGGTCAAGATGCTTTGGATCTTACTTTGGGTAAATTGTTGTGTAAAGAAAATCAGGCATTTTTGGGGGACACTAGGTGGAAGCAGACTTAGAGCAAGTTCGAGTGTGCACAATGGTTAACTAAAGTATGACCATTTTGACTCGAACCCAGGCTGGTCGACCATTGGTTGACTACTGTAGTCGACCATTTGGAACCAGCCTCGAGCCCATGGTTTCTTCACTGGTCCCAACAGCACATTCCATTCTAACATGTGTTAAGTTAGAGGGGAACCAGTGACACTTGAGCGAAAAGATGGAAGGTTGACTAGACTACCAAACGAGTCGTTCTGGTGAGTACGTCACTGCACATGTGCGTTGCTAGTCTGTGGTCGACCACTGGTGGACTAAATGTGCGCACTCGAACTTGCTCTTCGCTGGTGAATCTATTGTTTGCAGAAATGTGCACATTCTCAAATACTCTGTAAACAATAAAAATTTACCTGGTATATTTGGTAGGTGGTAAAAGATGTTGTATTTGATTGCGGTTAATTGTCTACTAAAATCTCAAACTTTGTTGCACTGTGCTGAAATTAGCAAGGATCTAGTCTATGTGCAATTAGCAAGTTAAATGCCTGGTGGCAAAGTGGGCATCAGTTCACATAAACCTTCGCCTTTTCAACTGTGTTGGATATTGCTGTATTGAGCAGGGTGACTAGAAGACACCGGACAGTGGTTAGGGTTAGGGGACTGTCCAAAGTTTACATTTTTTTTAGGTAGTACAAATATTGATAATAAAAGGTCTTGTGTGTGTGTTTTTTATTCCCATAGGCTGCTATGGATAGCCCCTATCCCCCAGCTCAAGCTTACCTTAAGAACTACGAGCCGTACCTACAAGACCCAGTGGCATACCCCAAGATGCAGGTGAATACCCTTAAGGCCATGAGCCTTTTCGAGATATGCCGGACACTAAAGGCCGAGTCACACTGCAGCGATAACAATATGACGCAAAGAGAACGCATTCTATTGGTTGAATTGCTCCACGCAGAATACACACACGCTCAATTAACCAATAGAATGCATTATCTTTGTGTCGTGATTGTTATCGTTTTTGTTATCGCTGCAGTGTGACTCGGCCTTGAAAGAGTGCACAGAATTTGTTTTAACCAAACCTAATAGTGCCGCAATACTGTGGCCTCCATAACTCAAAATGACTTATGTCGCATGAGGCATTTTACAGGCAACTGAGAGGGAACCAACTATGTACAGTGCATGCTGCAGGACCACTTTGGTAGCACAGTCGTTAGTAACTTTTCAAACAGTGTCTTACGATCCCCATAGTATGTGAACATTCAAATGTGAATGGATTCTCTTCTTGGAGATTGCCGGGAACTGGTTGCCTGTAAAGTGCCTCTTGTGAAAGTTGACGAGGCAATTTACGGGCAACCAGTTCCAGGCAATCTCCAAGAAGAAAAGCCATTCACAATTCAATGTTCACCGATTTTCCCTTAAGAGAGTAAGACAATATCCAAATACGGCCTACTGTTTTCCAGGGCCCAAAAATATTCATGTACTAGCCTCCAACTTATGTGATATAATTGTACTAAATTTCTGTGCTGTTTATTTCTGTCACTACAGATGCTTGTGTTTTGGTTTTACTACGTCCCATACTACGGTGCAACCATCTGGTCATTAGTGAAGCCTGGAAAGTCCTGGGTGGCTGACTGGGCCATTATTCACGCTGGGGCGTCAGCTCAGGTATGAATTCACTAGGGTTAAAGCCATTGGACCCTTTCGGTACAGAAAAAAAAATAAAAGTTCACAGATTTACAAATAACTTACAGGGCTTACAGAAGGTAGTGGTGAAAGACTTCTCTTGAAATATTATTCCATGAAATGCTTTACTTTTTGAGAAAACAGTAAAACAATATCAATTCTCGATCACGAGAATTACGGATTTAATTTAAACACATGTCATGACACGGCGAAACGTGCGGATACAAGGGTGGGTTTTCCTGTAATTTTCTCCCGACTCCGATGACCGATTGAGCCTAAATTTTTACAGGTTTGTTATTTGATATAGAAGTTGTGATACACGAAGTGTGGGCCCTGGACGATACTGTTTACCGAAAGGGTCCAATGGCTTTAAAGGCAGTGGACACTATTGGTAATTACTCAAAGTAATTATTATCATCAAACCTTTCTTGATTACGAGTAATGGGGAGAGGTTGGTAGTATAAAAAACTGTGAGAAACGGCTCCCTCTGAAGTAACGTAGTTTTCGAGAAAGAAGTAATTTTCCTCGAATTTGATTTCGAGACCTCAAATTTAGATGAGGTCTCGAAATCAACTTGCATCTGAAAGCACACAGCTTCGTGCGACAAGGTTGTCTTTTCTTTCTTTATTATCACGCAACTTCGACGACCAATTGAGCTCAAATTTTCACAGCTTTGTTATTTTATGTATATGTTGAGATACACCAAGTGAGAAGACTGGTCTTTGACAATTACCAAGTGTGTCCACTGTCTTTTAGCCCGGTTTATACTTCCTGCAGATGTGAGATGTATGTTGATGTCACAAATTCACAGCGAATAATTCTCAACAGTTGAACTGTGTTCAACTCCTGCGAAACATTCACTGCGAAAACACTAACAGCCATGTGATGCCAAAACTCACTTCACATTCGCAGGACATATGAACAGGCTTTACAGCACATTTAGTTTCCTAACCCAAACTCTGGTGTTCTCATCAGCAGAGTGTGGGTCCGAATCATGGTCATGACACTTGTGCCCTTGAGCACGGCATAATTGCATTGTAACAGAGAAGGTAGTACATTCTGCTCTACCAGCCAGGCTCCTAGTGGATGATACCCAAGCCTACATTCTTACAGACTGTGATGGGGGTAACCCTGTTTCAGCCCCAGGAGTAGGTGGCTCCTAGTGGATGATACCCATGCCTACATTCTTACGGACTGTGAAGGGGGTAACCCTGTTCAAGCCCACAGGTGGGGGTTGGAAATGAAGTTCAAGCAAAAACGCATAACAAATTGTCCCAGATTGAAAAAAAATGTGGTACATTTTGCAGGGAATAAGGGTAGATGTGGTGGGTAAGCCTTATAGAACTATTCCAGAGAAAACCCACGCCATTAGGTAGGTATCGAAAATGAAATTGAAATTAATGAAATATATTAAATTTTGTTTGTATATTTTCTTCTTTTTACAGGCCCAAATTTCCCACATTGGTGCTTCCCTCCATAGCAACACTCCGTATATCTATCGAGTACCAGCTGAAACCCAATCTGTCTTCCTCGTCATCAATGTGGCTTTATTGGTCATGCCACAACTGTTGGCATGGAGATGTTATTCGGTAGCCAATAGCAAGAAGTCACTGAGCAATAAAGAAAATTAGAATAGACGAACTTCACTTAAATACAAGTTGTGTTCCTGCCTGTGTGAAAAGTTTGTGTGGTTGAAGGTTTTGTACAGGATTGTTAAAGACAGTGGACACTATTGGTAATTGTCAAAGACCAGCCTTCACAGTTGGTGGAACTCAACGTATGCATAAAATAACAAACCTGTAAAAATTTGAGCTCAATCGGTCGTCGGAGTTGCGAGATAATAATGAAAGAAAAAACACCCTTGTCACACGAAGTTGTGTGCGTTCAGATGCTTGATTTCGAGACCTCAAATTCTAAATCTGAGGTCTCAAAATCAAATTCGCGGTAAGTTACTTCTTTCTCGAAAACTACGTCACTTCAGAGGGAGCCGTTTCTCACAATGTTTTATACTATCAACCTCTCCCCATTACTCGTTACCCAGTAAGGTTTTATGCTAATAATTATTTTGAGTAATTACCAATAGTGTCCACAAATCATTGTGTAATTTTAGTCTCAAATCTTGCTGATTATGAATTTCATACTAGATAATATATTTTCTGTGAAATATTTCCCTATGAAATGAAGTCATACTCAAGAAAACTGCATCCAAAATGAAGGAAAATGTGTAAACATGCTACAAATTTTGCATTTCGACAGGTTTATTGTTTCATGCATGATTGATCACACAAAAACATGAAGACTGTCTGCGACTATTTTTCCAGCTGTACCAATCCTGTACAACACCTTTAAGATAAGAAAATAATTTTTGTTGTTATTAGTTTGAGGGTGTTTGTTTATACTTGTTGCTTTTTTAAGAACTCAGGATATGCACTTTAACTGCCCTGTAAAATTCTAAACTGAAAAAGGTATTCGGTTTAGGGGAATAGTGGGTGCGTTCGTTTAGCTTCCCTGGGTCATCCCCGGTATGCCCCGGTGAGTTCGAATAGCTTTTGACGTCATTCAAGGGGCTCACCCAGGTCAGCCCCCAGTGCTCTGCTTGTGGAGTGGGTCACTTGGGGTCTGGCCCCAGGTAAACGACGTCACTACGAGAGCGGTGAGTGATCGTTCGTGTAGCTCTTCTCAGGGGCTCACCCGAGTGAGCACCACGGGGTAGACCTAGGGAAGCTAAACGAACGCACCCAGTATTAATTAAACATTTTGTTTTATACTTTCAATGGAATAACAGGTAGGGTCAAAGATTTGTAAATACTCAACAAGTTAATGACCATACCATAGAGTTATATATAAGAACTAGAGGACGTACTGGTGATGCTTCTTGCACAAACGCAATGGGACCACTAGGAGACAAGCGCGCCATTCTGAACGCGCGTTGAAATTGTAAGACACGATGGAGTTTGTGTTTATTGAACGCTACGCGATGCTGTTTTGTCAACTTACAAAATGGTCGCACAAACACACGCTGTGCGATGCCTGTTTTGACAACTTAGAAAATGGCCGCCTGCGCGCATACCGGGTTGCGTATATAGGCCAGTGCGCCCTCTAGTTCTTATATATAACTCTATGGACCATACTAACTTACTTGGTAAGAAGTACTGCAGCTGTTGATTGTATAAACTATTTTGAGACAGGATTCCCTTCTAAGTATTCACATGGTTTGGACAATGTATTCACGTGTTTGAATCTTACAAGTGAGTTTGAATCCCAGTTATGAAACTTGTGTCTTTGAGCAAGACAACAAAACATAATTGCTTCTCTTCGCCCAGGAGTAATTGGGTTCCAATGAGGACAGAGATGGTTCATGTGATTGATTTAGCTGCCTATATAGCAGCACAGACTTTATACTCCCCTGGCAGCTGAGATGATTTAAGCAAAATAATTAAGCCCATGAGCGGCAAAATTAGTAGATAATGGTGCTCTACAAATGTCCATTTTTAATTTATGTGATTATTAATATTGTTAACTGCAATTGACCAATACGCATATTGATGAAACTCACCCGACTTCACCATCGCAATAATCTTAGTTGCATCATTTTAGGATTCATTGTCCCTGTGTGTTATACAGTGTTGTGCACATTTAAGGTGATGCGGCATTTACATGTTCACACCATAATTTCAAATGCCATTTGACTCCCCAAAATGTGTGGACAACAGTAGACTATGTGCTGGCCTTAATTTTGTTCTTGAAGGGACACGGCAATTTTCCTCTGGTAAAGGGCACTTCTACGGGGAAAGTTTAAGTTCGTGTTAAAACTTTTGCAAAGGGCACCACAGCAAAAGCACAGGGCACCATTGTGATTGCTGTTGGTGTCGTGGGTTTTTGGAGGCCTGTATTTGATGTTGGTGTAAGATACAAACGTGTGTTATAGAAAATGAGTAGGAAGGCTTCTGGGGCCAATTTCATAGAGCTGCTTAAGCAAAAAGTTTGCTTAAGCACGAAAATAGCTCGCTTATTTTATACATGTTACTGGCCAAAATTTCACGCCATATACATTGCTTGTGACTGGTATTTAGCTGTTGTTTACTTAGCATAACAATTGAGTGGAGTCTTGGCCGGTAATCTGGTTTTACTAAGCAGGGATTTTTTTGCTTAAACTAAATTTTGTGCTTAAGCAGCTCTATGAAATTGGTCCCTGTGCTTATTCCTGCCATAGTTTCAAATAACACTTCATAGTTTTTGTAAAAATTGTTTTCTATAAGACACATGTATATTCATATTTGTATAAAAAAAAACAATCTTGAATTTGTTTTCATCAGAATATAAAAAGACAATGTTCTATGTTGTAACCTTTATTAAAAAATGTGTTGTACCAAAGCGGTTTACCGAAGGGAAGGCCTTCAAAAGTGAAGCTATCTCAAATTCTGTTGCCTTCCCATCTTCCAAAATACTAACAAATGGGGAAAACCCACGTAATCAGGTCTGGAAACCTTATCCATATATTTGCAATTTTACCTATCTAGGTGGGATGTGAACCAGGGGTAAAAGGGCAGGTTATCAAACCACAAACCAGCCTGATCTCCTGAGGATCTAGATATCTGTAGCAATATTGCAGAATTGAACCCTCTTTTGAATTTCAGCGGTTTTCATGTTCCAAATTAAACAAAAGGAGACTGCTATCTAGTTTTTACAAATGCATTTGCACTTGTACCTTTTTGTATTGGTATCTTGGAATCACTAAGCAGTATTTTCCAAAGTTGAAATTCCAGTTGAACCTAGTTAAACTGGGTTTAACTGGAACTAGTTGAAACCAGTTGATAAACTAGTTAAACACAGTTAAAACCAGTTGGTTTAATATGGAAAAATGGACAGAGACCAACTGGTTTATAATTTCAACCTAGTTGAACACAGTTAAACCTAGTTCAAACCAGTTGGTTAAAATGGAAAATGGACGAGTTTGGTCACTATCCAGTTGAACCAGTTGACCCCAGTTAACTAGGTTCAACTGGAATTTTGACCTGGGTTCTGCTTATACGCAGCTCTATGAAGTTGTTGTTAACCTTATAAGTGGACAATACTTTAGTTACCATAAGCATACAATTCGGTTGTAAGCTCGGAGCAGATTTTCCTAATTACTCCAAACTAGCACAATTAGTCACCCTTGGAAGTTACCCGCGACAGCATTTTGCAATTAGTTTTTACTGACAAGATTAATATGTTATTATGTTAAACTAAAGCAATTATAAGTGTTTCAAAATTTTCGCTAAAGTTTGTGGTTTTAATTAGTAAATATCGGTGGTGCTTTTGTTTGAGGAATTTTTTCTTTGATATGTTTTTCTGTTGCATTGTATGATCTGTGTAAAAATATGCATTTTAAATGATTTGTATAAAATTGAATTGAAGTGAATATAATGCTTTTATATATTGAATGAGTTCAAGTTTTAGAAGTGGTGAATATTTTAAAATGATTTGATTAAGTTTTCCAATAAAATAGCTGTGATATTCGCGTATTGTATAATTTGAAAGATACCTGTTTGTTTTATTGATTAATGGCATATTTTGTACTCATCATACTATTTTTTAGTAGTATGAATTTTGCATTAGGGATTAAAAATAATCAATCAATATCAATCAATACTTAATCTCCACTCAATCAATCAACAAATTATAATATTGATATTCAGAGATTATAAGAGGGGTGATTAGTGGGGAATTCCAGGAAGCTGGACTTGTCGAGGTCTTTGCCTGAGAGCATTTGTTTGTTTGATTGTTGGGTTGTTTGTCAGGGTTTTGTTTGTTTGTTTGTTTGTTTGTTTGTTGGAATGTTTGTTAGGGGTTCAGTTGGAGGAGGAAATCTACGCCTCAGTCGCAAAATTTTGAGAAAGTAAGCGTAATCTATGTCACAAGGTTCAGGGGGTTATCTTCAGATGCATTTTGTACGCTTTGATTCACAGTAAAGGTTTCTTTATCTGGGCCATAATTACACCTCATTTCTTTTCCCATTTCCTCCCATAACGACCATTCTGGACCTCAGAAACCACAGACATAAAGTTCTTTATGTCTGTCAGAAACCCATCATTGAAACTGTAGGGCGCCCTCTCCAAAACTTGACGAAGTTTTGCCCTATTTATATCACGTGATAAAGTTATGTGACGTCGGGAGACCCAGTGGTGTATTTTTAGCTGGTTTTCAACAACCCTTCGATCTTTGTCACTTATGTCATTGTCATAAACCGCTAGGTGGTAGAAGGAAACCAGCTACAAAGTGATACCATTAATTTATGGCGGAAGACAGTTTTTGTTTTGTCGAAGAGAAATTGCCGGTGCTGTGACAATTTTGGAATTTAAAATTTTCTCTTTTGGAATACGTGTGTGCGACATTATGACATAGAGTGAGAAAAAGGTGAGTCGGTATCTGTTTAATTGGTATGGTGTTCTTTTGTAATGTCTGGGTACTATTTAGATGCAGAAAATGCTCCTAGACTGTGGAGAGAGCGAGTGATGCAGGGGGTAGCGTACAGCACTGCGCTACGGTACGGGGGAAATGTCGCCGACTTACTGCTGGATGGACATGCCAACCATTTCACACTATCGCCGGATCAGGATCGGTTCGACCATGGTTCGACCATCATTAAGCACCAGGTAGAGTGGAGGTGCCGAGGTGTCATCTCTCGTGCAAACGTTTAAGCATCCATGGTGGTGTTTAAGGTTTGGAGTCAGTGGTGGTGGAAGATGACAGCACATGCCTAATAATTAAGTACAGACAGTGAGCTCAGCTCAGCAGAGCAGAGGCTCCCAGGCCAGAGCTAGTTCTTTCTGCGAAACACAAACACACTTACTTATTGTTTTGTTTTGTTTTGTTTTGTTTGTTATTTTGCTTGCATATTGTTGTTCGTTGTAACCCTCTTAATTCTGGAATACCTTGCAATAATACAACAACAAGCTCCTGTCCTGTCATGGAGAGGGGGGGGGGGGGGGTTGCAAATTCCATTTGTGCTCTGTGATTGTGGTGTTTAGATTGTTCAATGTTTGTTGTAGTTGCAGATATACAATTAATAAGTGGCAAGCAGACAGAATGAGCTGTGACTTTGTGGGCCCCCTTCTCAGGAAAATAGACAAAGCTCCTAGCTAGGCCTATTTTAATTTATTATTAATTTTGAATTTTAAGGTTTCAATTGACAGGCATTACATCAAGATTCCAATTCACAGTGGTTCTTGGTAGGAAGGAGAATGACAGTTCCTTTTTATTTAATTATTAAGTGGGGTGATGAACAAGATTGATGATAATTTTCATGTAGTAGAAAATCCAGCCACAAACAATGCCCCAAAATAACAAAAAAAAAAACAAGATGCAACACCAGGCATTACATTGTACTCGCAATCATTTGTTGTGCTGCAAATTTATTTTGAAAATTATTTTTAAGTTGTCAATCAGCAGAGAAACCATCCATCACGATCGAAATATTAGGACACTGTAGTCGTTGATTTACATCCACTACCCATAATGCATCAGCAGCAAACCTGACACTTGACCACATGACGACGCAGTAGGCAGAGCACTGTTTTAAACCATTCAACTGGACCCTCAAATTCACGAGGGGGCCTTTAAACTTGCCACCAGACTGCGGAGATAATTCAACACGGATGTAAAGGATAGCTCTCTATTTTAGTAATTTCCTAAAAAGTTCTGATGTGAATCTTGAATGTGGTGTGTAGAAACCGACCTCTACATTTCTCTGAACTACTACAGGTACCAGTCCAGTCTAGTGACTGCCCCATGGCCTCCAGAATACATTTTCTATAACTATGTTTACCAGCATGAGGTAACCAGCTAAACTACAATGTACATGTGTGACTGGTATCTTGCTTATAATTTCTGCTTCTGAAAAGTAATAATATCTGCTTTTAAGCAGAACCACTTTGAAGTTGGGTCCTGATTTATTATTATTTTTTTTAAACCTCTGAGCAGTTCAATCCAATGCACAGAATACACGTAAGAGTTTTTCCACAGTCCCTACTTACGCTACGGTTATAATTGTAAACCCATTAGATCAATTTTCCATTGATTTTTGTGTTAACTTTGTATGAGGTGGTTCAGTGACGACAACCAAGGGTCCAATTCATAGAGCTACACAACATTTTAAGCTCATAAATTCACTCCACAAAGACAACCAACCATGGCTCAATTTCATAAATGTTCATAAAACTTGCTAAGCAGAGCAAAATATGGCTTACCAGATATAAGTTAACCAGCCAACATTCCACAAAGTTTACACTATTTTACTGGTGCGCCACTCTTTAATAGCAAGAAACTTGTTAAGTAGTATTTTCTGCTAAACAGCTTTTGGGAGTTGGCCCCTAGATACAATTCTTGTGATTGTTGTTGTCAGCACTGGTTGTTGTGCTTTACAAATAATAAAGATATTGCAACATGGAACAACTGCACATTATTATTATAGCAACAAGTTTTAAAATTAATACTTTACATAATAAATTGATTTCAGTGGAAAGAATTTTCTACCTGCCGAGTCTACAGAATTGTGACCCATATATTTTGGAGTTTCTAAATGCATCATCTTTTTGATATCTTCAAAAAGAAGAATTTAATCTCATTGGATTGATAAATTATTGGGTTGGGTTGTAAAAAACATTATCTCCATGCCTGAAGGAATGCCTGAAAACATTTCGCCACGTTGTCAATGTTCTACATGTAGGAAAGATGTTTGGTTATTGACTATTGACATTGTCCCACACTGTAGACAACATTGCAGACTACAATAAACCTCCATGATAATAGATACTAAACAACATGTATTTCCCTGTTGGTTTGTTTGCATTGTGCATTTGCAGAACTGCATTTCAATCGTGTATATGTACAGTACTAGCAGTGCATTACACTTGCACTATGGAGTCTGCAGTGCTTCCCTTAGTCTCTGTATGGGACATCTTTTAACAATACTTTGAGCACAGTAAATAGTCTATTATTTGTAAAACCAGGTCCAATAAAACTGCGTGTGTGATAGGAACTGAATGGCATCCAGTTGCCATTTGATATACCTGGGTCAATACTTTGTGTACATAATGCATGCATAGTTTGTGGAATGTTGATGGTCCATGTCCTTGTACACATCTAGATGTTATTAGCGAAATATTCCAGGTCAAACAGTGGATACATGTTTATTGAAAAGGGTAGAACTGAGGTTCCCTTTTTGTTTGTTGTGTCATTACATTGATAATCAAATTTTGATTTGAGGGTTGGGAAAATAATTGGCCCTGGTGGCTGAGGTAATCTAGTATTGTACATGTAGGCGTAGTTTGATTTTGATGGGGGAAGGTTATTGAGAAGATGGGGGGGGGGGGGTTTGGAGGTAGAGGGTAATTGAAAGGGAAATGAACGAAGCAGCTAAGCGTAATGGCCTAGGAATAATTATTTTTCCTATGTTTTGGTTCTGCCATAAAAAAAAGGGAAGGTGGAAGGCTTTTTTCCCCCCACGAAAAGGCCGCCCAATATGTTTTTACTTTTGAAGAGAACCGGCTTTCATGGTTTTATTGGTGAACGTGCAGTTTTGTGATAATTGCGTGATAGCATACAGCCACTGGCTTCAACTGGCTGTTACAATTTGTTAATCTTTCGTAGAATTTTGAAGCCAGTCTCTCATGTTTGGGAATATTCGGCCATTATGGTCTATTTAAGATCCCTTCCTAGTGGGGACATAGTACAAGGATATGATGAGAGTTAAGAAGTTAATACAGGATGCATTGTCTCCTTATTGCGTTCTTCTTTAAGATCTAAGCCACTGACAAGGTCATCCATTTGACTTTCTCTCATGCTACAGACGTTTACAGGTCATCATACACCAAACTTGAGGCTTTTCAAACAAGGGTTCACCAAGGAAATGATGAACACGACGGACACTACGGGGATAATACCAATCCGATCTGTAGGAAAACACTTGTTCTTCTTAGTACCAAGGTCTGCCCAGTACTAGTCGGATTTATTCGTTTTGCTTCCTGGAAGTTCCTGGATTTAATATACGTACATGTAGCTACTCTGGATTGAAGCTTCTGACAACATGCGTAACAAAGGTAAGCTTTTTGACCTGTTTGGTAAATTTAAGCTAATGTTTTTCTAACCAAACTGCAGAAATATTGTGGCTAACCTCGAAATAACCCAAGGCTCCCACTACAATTGCTGTGGTGCCCTTAAAAACAAATAGGCCTAAAGACCATTTAAAAAAAAATGAAATCAGATCTTTTCTCGACCCGAATAGTTCTGGTCTACATATGCTAAGAAATTGTGAATCACACCCAAAGTTTGTGCAACCATTACGTTTAATCGTATGTTTACAAATAATCGGAAACTGACGTCACATTTCACTTTTTCTTCATTGGTTTGTCAACATTATTTTACTTTCAAAACAAAACAATTACTTCAATAGCCTTAAACAAGAAAATCAAGCTTTTGAAGAAACAAAATCTTGCGCACGTGAAACTCGATATAGTTTAGGCCAACTTGGTCCAGGAAGTTTGGATGCATATGAAACTTGCACAGTCAAAAGACATTAAAAAAAACCAAAAAAAAAAACCCAGTAAATCGCAGAAAACAATGTGTACATAGCAATTAATTCTTTCAATAAAGTTTCTATTAGATGGACTCTTGGCATGCACAGTTTGTTTGCAGACAGTACATTGTCAAAGAAAATGCAGCCCTTTTGTAACCTCAAGGTACAACTAACAATGAGAAAACAAAAGAGTCATTGTTAAGAGTAAATACCTTATGTTGTTGGACCTTGTCCAGAGAAAAAGCATGGAATGTGGTATAGGGACTTTGAATTTAGTATTATTCTGTTGTGCAATACATACTACTTATTATTGCAAATTATGAGAAGGTCAAATAATGTACAAATGTACGTTGAGAGCCTACAAACTAGCTCTGCATCTGGACTATGAACTGCTGCTCAATATTCGCTGTTTTAAAGTGGACAACTAGTAAAGTGCCAGCAACAAGAAAAACCAACAGGAAACCAAGGACTAGTAAACATTTTCTCAGAGTGGTTCAGCTGGGTTGTTTAAAGGCAGGGTATACTTATGGTAAATTGTAAAAGACCGCTGCTTTTACGTGCGTAGCTTCACATTAAAATGGTGGAACCAAGAACAGGTGAACATTCTACTGATTTGTCTTGTCTAGCTGGACCCCCCCCCCAAAAAAAGAGAGAAAGATAGAAAAGGAGACAAAAAGAAAGCACTTTGCATCTGTTTTAGCAAGTTTTTCCATAAGGCACTTTGTCTCACAAAATCATTTAAGTAAGATGTCTCTTTAAGCAATTAACCCTCAAGAAAGTAATTTTGACCCCAGTTTTACACACAATGTTTTTCACTGCAGAATGTTAGACCTAGTCGGCCCTACCTGAGCTTATTCTTGCCATTGAAAATGAAATTTGGCAGGAAAGAAAATATTTGAAACGTCACACAATACAGCTAAATTCCTAATCCCCCGGTGTTCAAACAGCATGTAAATATGTGGCTATTCCTAGACTAACTTTATATTTGGCTGGGCCTTAAATTGTGTAATGGCATACACAGTGTGGGGCAAAAATGTCCCCCTAGAGTTGCGTGTGGATCCTGGACTTGACTCATACATTTTGTATCTTGCTATTGTTTTGTGTTTGATTTCAAGTTGGGCATATAATGGAGCGTGTGTAATTGATGATTTAAAAAAAAACACTAAAAAATCCTAAACAAAACAAAAGCTCCCAAAACTAGTTAAAACGACTGTTTTTGTATGCGTTATAGCTGATCACCCAGTGTTGGCTCAGAGACCCTTATTTTAACAATTTTGTAAGGATTTGTTAAAATTTATTCACATATTTAGGAGCTCCTGGCAAATGGTGATTGATTAATTTTCGTCTCCAGAGTGATTGCTTTACACACCTAAGAGGGGATTTTCAAAGAACCTTTTTTGTAAAGTTTGTGGACTTTGAGTTTTGCTTCCAATTATATTAGTACATTGTGATGCAGTGTACAAACATGAACATTTGTAATGTGACCTTTAAGCACTGAGCCAACGAGCATACAATACTATCAGTCCGATTCCAACCACACCCATTGCTCACTATTTTTGCATAGCGTTGTAGTTTACCTTTTATCAACATCGAAACTGTGAAAATGTTCAAGTTGAAAAAAAAGGGTCATTCTCGGAAGCACTTGGTTAGTTTTTATCAGATTAGACCTGTGTGGGGGATTTCAAAAACAATGTTGCCCAATCGTGCTTCTAGAGGATGTCTTTATTGGTCGACATTAACCTGCCGACCTTAGGGAAGAAAGCACGATCCATGTGTACGTCTCTCAGTCTCAGTGCATGAGGCAGAATGTGGGGGAGTATTGAATGATATAAGCCCATTACACCCAAGGTCTATAGCATTTTGGTAGTGACCCTTTTGGCTGGAAATTTCTAAACAGCAACAGATGTGAAGTGTACAGGCGTTGAATAGTGAACTGAAACATGAATGTTTGGGGGTGATTTCTCTCCACACAGGCAGGAGACCAAGCTGAAATCCAAAGCTTGTTCGGTCAATTCCAAGGTTGACCCTTGCTCTTGAAGGGGCACAAGTTTCCTCTGGAAATAATATACACTTCTGCTGGGAAGAATATTATATTCTATTGGAACTTTGTAACTTGGGGCACAACAGCAGAAGCAAAGGCAATTGCTATGGGTGCTGCGTTGAGTTAAAGCCATTGGACCCTTTCGGTAAACAGTATTGTCCAAGGCCCACACTTCGTGTATCCCAACTTCTATATCAAATAACAAACCTGTGAAAATTTGGGCTTAATCGGTCATCGGAGTCGGGAGAAAATAACGGGAAAACCCACCCTTGTATCCGCGCGTTTCGCCGTGTCATGACATGTGTTTAAAATAAATCCGTAATTCTCGTTAACGAGAATTGATATTGTTTTACTGTTTTCTCAAAAAGTAAAGCATTTCATGGAATAATATTTCAAGAGAAGTATTTCGTCACTACCTTCTGTAAACCCTGTAAGTTATTTGTAAATCTGTGAATTTTTTTTTTTTGTTCTGTACCGAAAGGGTCCAATGGCTTTAATTTGAAGTTAAGATTTTAAAAATCAGAATGTTTTCTACTGAGCTGATGATATTGATGATAGGGATACCATTGTTTTCTTCTTGCCCATTTGTGGATACCCAATCATGGGATTACCTGTCATCGTACAGTATGTTGACAAAGATTTTATAAATAAGAATGGGTTCTACTTGATATAGATTTACATTGACGTTAAGGATGCCATTGTGTGCATTGCCCATTTGAGAATACCCCATCATGGGAATACCCATCATCGTACAATTACGTGTACATGTTGACACAGATTTTAAAGCCATTATACCCTTTCGGTACAGGGAAAAAAAAAAAAGTTCACAGATTTACAAATAATTTACAGGGATTACAGAAGGTAATGGTGAAAGACTTCTCTTGAAATATTGTTCCATGAAGTGCTTTACTTTTTGAGAAAACATTAAAACAATATAAATTCTCGTTAGCGAGAATTACGGATTTATTTTAAACACATGTCATGACACGGCAAAACGCGCGGAAACAAGAATGGGTTTTCCCGTTATTTTCTCCCGACTCCGATGACCGATTGAGCCTAAATTCTCACACAGGTTTGTTATTTTATATATTAGTTGTGATACACGAAGTGTGGGACTTGGACAATACTGTTTACCGAAAGTGTATTTAATGGCTTTAAAGAATGATAATGGGTTTTATAACACCCCTTGCAAGTATTGTGCCTGCTCATTGGTTTAGAGCGCGTCACATGACATGTCTTAGTTTTGCTAGACGACGGCCGTGTGATAGAGCGTCGGTTTGCCATGCGCTAGTCCGAAGACTAGCACATGGCGCCGTGCGCTAGTCCGACAGACTAGCACACGGCGTGCAGTACCCAGACGTCCGTTGCGTGTACGAGGATGATAAATTAATAGTCTGTAACCATTTCGGATTGTCCGACACTACATGCAACACAGTAGGTAAAAGTGTTTGCAATCTGTGTTCGCGTCGTCCGTGGATTGTAGCATTCAGGTCTGTAACTTAATAATAATAATACAGGTTTTAGAAATGTTTGGGGTGTTATAAAACAAATATTGACTGCTTTTACTTGTGCAATGGTTAAAAACTATGACTCCCTCGGTGATCCCCGGAGCGTTCTATTTTCCCTCGGCTTCGCCTCGGGAAAATAGAACGCTCCGTGGATCACCTCGGGAGTCATAGTTTTAACCATAGCACTCGAAGCAGTCAATATTTGTATACTACTAGTACTAGATAGAGCTGACATTGATGGTTAGGATGTCATTGTGTGCATTGCCCATTTGAGAATACCCTATCATGGGAATACCCATCCTACAGCACAGTAGAATCATAGAGTAAGGACAGAAGCAGACAGTTACATGTTGACATGGTCACAGCCATTGTATTCGGACACTATGGTATAGGCTCCCACCATAGCTCCATGAGTGGTGCAGTCATGCATACACAACTATGTTTGACTAACCCTACTATATACAAACCACCAACATGAGTGCGGACATGGTGTAAAACCCTTTCTCTATGGTTAAACGTGCATTGTGTGGTGCTTTGTCAGCTTCTCTAACTCATGGTATGAACTTGTCAAATCAAAAGGTCGCAACTATTGAAGAGGTATTCTGAAGGGTGTAGCATTCAAGCAACCGTTCTTGTATTGTCTTGGAATGATTTGATGTGAGTTCAGTATTCAGGCTTCAGGCTTCCCTCCGTGCTTCAGGGATAAACACACGCCTACCTTTAAACCCCAACTCTCGCAAATCTCCACTTTGATGTCCACTTCTGTTAACCCAATGGAAGAAGGAAATTTTTAGGGAAAATTAAGGAAAAGAGACGGGGGTTCTTTATGTTTGAGTTAGCCTGCAGTCTTTTGTGCCCAATTAAGGTTCAAAGTTTTCGGGGTTGGTTTTTTAATGATGCGAGGTACATTGTGTGTACATTTGTCGTTTGTGTAATTGTCGTAATCCCGGACAGGTTTTGATGCACATACATTAATGTTCACATAGAAAGAGGAAGTTCTGAACGCTGATTTCTTACGCCCGGTTTGGGAACCCAATCCACCAGTCAAGAGTCGAGCCAACTTTAAACAAGTTGATTCTCTGTGGCACCACCAGTATACAATTACAAAGAACCTGTTGTATGCCCTGAGAGCTGAGCGTGATGCGAAAGCAACTTGCCTTGAGTGGTCTAAACAGAACCTTTCCTTTCTTTGTCAGTCACTGATTCCAAATAATAGTTATTCAGATTGCCAAGCCTCATTGAACAAATAAATAAACCTTCCTCTTTATTTAGAAGCTATCCATTGTGTATATTTACATAAATTAGAGGTCATCACAAATAAATGTACATATTGTATGATTATTGATAGACCTTAAAAAGGGCTGAACTTTTACATTTACAGATATACCACTAGATTTTGGACAAGAAATTTCTTTCACAAGCTTGTTTTTCCCCCATTAAAACACCATGCCATTATGGGCAACCAACTTGTTAAAACTGGTTTGGACTGATTTAACATTCCTGAAAACATTGTTGTACAAGGCAGCTCAGAAACAAGAATTTTGCCAGTAATAAGTGTTTGCATTTGTAGCCGAACAAATCTTGTCTAGTTTTGCAGTTCCTTACATACTGTCAAAATAACACCAGTGTCCATCAATGTCTGTCATTTACATTTAAGTGCATCAAGTTTGCATTAAGTGCAAAATTGGCAAGGGTGCATTCCCTAAGCCAAGGCTGATTCAATTTGTGGGTGACATCGTTCTTGCTGATGTATACCCTTTCTTTCTTTGGGGAAAGAACATTCTATGCAGTTGGAAAATATGTCAAAAAGCCAATGGGTGTATCATGTCAAATCAGTGTCAAATTTAAAGCAAAGTTTGTGACTAAAAATTAAAAGAACGGCTCATCCCAAACAAGACAAATGAAACAACTATTACTATTACTATCTCTTTACTATTGACCTTTTTCCAAGTTTAAAGAGACCATGCTTTGCCTCTGTTGATTTCAGTCAAATTTAAACTGGTTTTGTAGTCATGTTTGAACTTCCAATGAATGTGAAGGCACTTTTTTGTTTTGTACACGTGTACCACAGACCACAATGTTTTTGGTTTTATATTTTGTTTTAAAAGAACCAAATGGGAAGGCCCTCAAAGTTGAGCAGATTTTTGAAGGCCCAACAAACAGACATTTGATTGGCATTTGGCCAATCTACTGCCACGTGAGCTTGGGGTCCCATCCAAAGCCAGCCAAAATCCCCTCCTGTCAGGATTGGTGGGCGACTCCCTCGATATGACACTGATGAGTGTGGCACCTAATAAGAGATTTGTTTTCTAAAACCCTAAATTTGAGACTGTTTGGTGACTGGTGGCTGTACTTTTTTTGTAAACAAGCTGCAAGTGGTTAAATGTGAGGTTGAGATTTCGTACTACGCAGGTAACTTGCAAAGTGGAAAGTTACATATCTTGATATATTCAAACCTGTACCCTCCAAATTGTATTGCAAGCAGGAGTGTCTTGTTTGACTTCTACAAATACAGGAAGATTTGATTATTTAAGGAAATAAAAGTAACGTCAGAATGTCCAACTTGGCTGGTATTGGACTGCTTGCCAATGGATATATACAGGGTTTGGCCTGCAGGACCTGGTTGAGTCAGCATGTCATTTGACTAGTCTGTCAGCTTGCTTTTTCACTAGTCTGTTAGCTTTTCAAATAAGTCAATATACATGTATCAAATGAAATATGACAGCTTTTAAAACACTGAACTAGCCGGCAGGAGAACAGAGGGACTGGTTTTCACAATTTTTCAAAATTGGCACTGGACCAGCAAAACGCTGACACACATCTAGAAAAGTAGTCAGACTCTTGTGGTTACACGTCAAGCTTACAGCCACCACATTTAGCAAGTGCACAGTAGAACTACTACTCTGTGATAGCAGCAAGTGTGTGGTGGCGTTGCAGGAAGGGAAAAAAACCAGGAAGAAGAAAAAAAACAGAAACCCAGCATGAATATTACTAAGGCTAGCATCGTCATGTTACAAGATGTCAAATTCTGTGGCCTGGTTTCCAGGGCGTACCGTCTCAAATGACAACATTCAATTGGAAATCATTGTAACTGCAACGTGCAGTCTTTGAAAGTGAATACATGGATCATACTGTGTTAATGTAAGAGTTACAATGTACTGTACATTAGTGCACAGGTGTAGACTTGTGGACAAGTCGATAATAATTGCGTACCCGACTCTCTCTAGTAATCTCATGACACTGGTGATGTTTTAAGCGAGACTGCCAGCCTGGGTGAGACTACTGCTCTTGCGACTACAGCCTAGTTAAGGGTGGGGGGGGGCAGCAGACCCTTGCTAGGGCAGTGGTCTCTCAAGAGCAGCCCTCCCAGACAGTCTCGCAGTATCGCGGGAGAGCTGTAAATGCTATCACCGAGACAAACATTTAATGACTTGTGCACAATTTTTAGCACAGGTGCAGTGAGATGAGCAAACGTACTTACTGCATGACCTATCACTTTACATTGTATAAACAACATCTGTACAATATGGTTTGCTTATCACCCTCGCCTCCACATTATTATCGGTTTATTATTTGCTTCTTTTTCTGACACTTAACCTTTCAAACCTACCGCTCTAACAATCATACGACATTTTGTGTAACTGTACACGTATGTAAAAAAAACACATAACACATATTGTATAAACGGATACTTCTAGTACTTCTAATCTAGGGATGGAACATCAGGCCATTAACTACTGTTTGCATACACGTCCTTTTGGGTGGTTAGTAGTTTGCATTCAGCTAATATTATTTTCTCAAAATAGTTTCCACCACAACCAAGTAACTTCCACAAGTCACTAATCCAATCGAGAGATTCGTTCTTAAACCAAATTGGATGGAAACACTGGCTTGGTAATTGAAGATTTGAATCAGATCAGGCTTTGTGGTGGGTACAGAGAACCGACCACCAATTGTCATTTCACCCATGGCCTTGGTTGCTGGATAAACTCTTTCCCTAGCTGGTGACCCCGTTTGTGACCTGTTACTATAGCAACCAAGTAACACAATTCCTGCTTGCAGCATGCATTACATTACTGGGGCATTGCATTGTGTCTGAACACGGAGACACAGGATTTACGCTACATTAACGTGGAATGTAGTGCTAAACTGGGGCACCATTAAATGAGTTTTTTAAACCAACCTTTGTGTCCTGTGGTTTTATTACGGGGGGTCCAGCTGCAGATTCTGGTACAGTCTGGTGATAATATTTTTTAGAGATAAAACTGTTTGAATAGTTCAGTTTAAACCTCAAGGTCTTTCTCAGAATCAACATAATTACATGTGGTTTAGTGAGATTACATAGTATTTGCATCTGATGGCTGATTAAAGGAACACGTTGCCTTGGATCGGTCGAGTTGGTCTTTGAAAAGCGTTTGTAACCGTTTTTTATAAAATGCATATGGGTAGAAAGATGTTGTAAAAGTAGAATACAATGATCCACACAAACATGCCTCGAAATTGCGTGGTTTTCCTTTTACCTCGTCGACTAACACGTCGGCCATTTATGGGGGTCAAAATTTTGACTCCCATAAATGGCCGACCATGTTAGTTCGCACAGTAGAAGGAAAACCACGCAATTTCGAGGCAAACTTGTGTGGATCATTGTATTCTACTTTTAAAACATCTTTCCAACCATATGCATTTTATAAAAAACGGTTACAAACGCTTTTGTTTTGACCAACTCGTCCGATCCAAGGCAACGTGTTCCTTTAAACCTTACTGTACATTGTATCACGAGGTGCTTTCATGGCACCTTGCTAAATCAAAATGAATCGCAGTTGAAATGAAACCCTGCTAAATGTTAGTACAAAGGGCAATCAAATGATCATGGTGCATTGACACTGGGTACTATTTTCTCCTCTAAATAAACGTTGAAGCTTTGATGTTTGTGAAACGCTGCTATGTGCACATTTATTTTTATGCGTAGCTTGTGCATTGAGAAGCTTTTGGGCCTGCCACCATAAAAATCCTCAACATTTCTGTATCCATTTAGGTTATTAAGGGATTGTATACAAATGTATGGTTGTTAATTGGAACTCGTTGTTTATTTCAACCTTTTATACGGTAGTTGTAGACCATAAAACTAACATGTGAAAATTTGTAGTGCCATAAATTTTCATTGTCATATCAAACATTGTAAAAACCCTTTAAGTTATTTCCACTGTTTCAGGATGTGATACAAATTTCTTACCCTTCATTTAAGTTTTCAAACGTTAATTCGTTGTCCGCTTTCTTTCTTTTTCATCAGGGGACAACTGCCACATGGCCTTCTCACCTCAAGAATCACCAATCTATGTAAGTATGGCTTACTACGGCTATGGCTAGAAGCCACTACAGTCAATGGCTTCAGCCAAAGTCAAAGCCACTCAATTCAGACACGGTTTAAAGGCACTGTACACCTTTGGTAATTGTCAAAGACCAGTCTCAATGTGTGCATAAAATAGCAAACCTTAAACTCAGTGGTCGTTGTAGCTGCGAGAGAATAGTGGAAGAAAAAAACACCCTTGTCGCACAAAGTTCTGTGCTTTCAGATGCTTGAGTTTGTGACGCCAAAATCTAATTCTGATGTCTCAAAATCAAATTCAAATATTTTAGTGAGAAATAACTTCTTTCTCAAAAACTACGTTATTTTTTTCTCATAATGTTTTATACTATCAACAGCTCTCCATTAACTGTTAATAAGTAAGTTGTTATGCTATGAATTAATTTGAGTAATTACCAATAGTGTCCACTGCCTTTAACTCTAGTTATTGACGGCTGCAAAATCATTGGAACCTCCCAAGGTTTGTAGTTGCTATTGTCATTTAGTCCCCATTTTAATTAAATCGTAAAATGTTTTGGGTTATTTACGATTTCAATCAAAGCCACAAGGCTTTAAAGTATAACTAGAGCCAGCGCAGTTAATCAAGTTTGTATTGATGTGTCTAAATTTTGGTCATCTTTTTGACGAGTTCACCTGACAGGGATGACAATGACAACAAAGCTAACCTGACAGCAATGACAGTGACAACAAAGCTTGACAAGAAGATACTCGTGTCAATGGTCACCTAGACAGATTTAAAAAAAAATTGACGGGGATTTACAACAAAAGGTGTTTACTCTGAGGGTCGATCTTCACAAATCCCCAAAATTGGTTTTTAAAATTTGACTGAAATCAATCTTGGTCAATACCCATTTTATAAAAAGTCTTTTTTACTGGGGTGTAATTTATCTTTTTTTTTCTTTTCTTGGCAAGTTTCACCAGTTAGCATGGTGTTGGATTGGTGTTGGAAACTGACTGGCTACATTTGAAATAATGTTGAGGTTGAATAAAGAGTTGTTTTTGAAAGCAGTGGGATTTGAACCTACAACCCCCAGATTACCATGCCGGCACTTTGCATACTGAGCATTCTAGAGGCAATTGCCTTCTTGCCCCCTGGTGATTACCTTGGTGCCCTTGGAGTGTTTCTGTAGGGGTGTAAAACATTTTATAGAGGTACCCTTTTAATTTAGCGAGACAAAAAAATGCCTCACCCTTAAAAGAACAAAGCAGCAGGTCTGCAAAGGGCGATTTGCAATCAATATTCAGATGATTTCTCTAACGGACTTAAAGTACAGGAATCGAGGTCACAACTGGGTGGTAATTTATGTATCTGTGACAAGGAGGATGGTATTAGCATTTATGGTATTAATGACTTATTCATTAAATGTGCACTATGAATGTGTCATACGTCTTGACGCAGCTGCCCACAAAAATGCATACATTAAAGACACTGGAAACTATTGGTAATTGTCAAAGACCAGTCTTCTCACTTGGTGTATCTCAACATACAGGTGTATATGCAGAAAGTAACAAACCTGTGAAAATTTGAGGTCAATTGGTCGTCGTAGTTGGGAGAAAATATTGAAAGAAAAAACACCCTTGTCACACGAAGTTGTCTGCTTTCAGATGCTTGATTTCGAGACCTCAAAATCTAATTCTGAGGTCTCGAAAGCAAATTCGTGGAAAATTACTTCTTTCTCAAAAACTGCATTACTTCAGAGGGAGCCGTTTCTCACAATGTTTTATACTATCAACCTCTCCCTATTACTCGTTACCAAGTAAGGTTTTATGCTAATAATTATTTTGAGTATTTACCAATAGTGTCAACTGCCTTTAAAGTATGTTCTGTACTCAACATTGAGTCCTCGAGATAATGGGAAGAACAAGCAGTGGTGTCATTTGATATTATTTAATAATACTTTTATCCAGTAATTTAAGTACAAGGACAACTGACTGGGTAAGTTTGAAATAGATTGGGTTTGAACAAAGAAAAATTGACTGGTGCGGGACTTGAACCAACGACCTCTGGATTAGTGTACCGATGCTCTACAAACTGAGCTATCTAGCCCTATGTTGGCAGTCTCCCGACTAGTCAATCTTTGTTCAGGGTGTCGGTCAGAAGCTTTGTAACTGTAAGCTCCTGTGTGTACAGAGATCACACCAAAGTGTATGACACAACCCGAGAAGCAGCAGCCAGGGGATCACCTTAAGGGAGACGCAACTTTTATCCAGTCACTATATTTTCAAATTTTTACAGGTTAGCCTAACCAGGCTTGTCTATTTTTGATAAATAGATGGAAAGGAATACAAATTAAAAACCAAAGGTTTTTTACAAAAGATTTACAAAGCCCAAAACAAGAAATGCAAGCAAATCATGTAAATTCTTTTTGCAAAATGTGTACATAATTAACAAATGTCAGAATGACCTTTGTCATGTTGATTCTGTTTCCAGACCGGATTCCATGGTACATGTAAGCTTCCTGAGGAGACGAACAAAATTGCCATTTTAAAATATACATTTTAATATAAATTAGCATTGCTCGTGGTCAACGCAGCCAGCAGCTGAAGGATTATTACGAGAGATCAGTTGCATTGATAAAAATAAACAGAGAGGTAATAACATTTCCAAAGACATCTGCTGCTCGTACTCTGGAGTATGATTGCATTGGCAAACATCAAGAAAAAGCCGATTGAAAGTGTTCACTAGCTGCTTTTAAAGGGTACACACAACATTGGTAAAATTAAACAATTATAAATGGTCAATCACGCAAGACACAGGGTTGCAAATAATTTACATGGCATGAAAATGGTAATTATTGTGGACAACTTTTCCTGAAATGTTTTTGCCTGAAATACTTATGGAGAGAAGTAAAACAATTAGTTTTTATCACACAAGTCCGATACCCATTGGTTGAAACTAGTTAAGTTTGTTCCTCTCACTTACACTCTTTCCCCCTAAAGGCCGGTTTATAGTCGGTCGCGCGATGGTCGCGCGACGTAAATCTTGTGCGCAATCCTAAGACTGAGGCCTAAAAACCTTGTCTTTTTATGATCGCGCGTCGCGATTTCCGACGCCCGACCACCGCGCGACCGACTATAACTCGGCCTGAAACAGCTACCTGAGCAGAATGTTTTCAACAGAAATGGTATTTTTACTTGTTTATAATGCACTTGTTCACCATTTTAATGTAATTTTGATATGTGTACACTTCTGAACTTTTCGTAATTATCGAGTAAAAAATCAGGCCCCTACCTAAAGGTTTTTTTAAAAACTAAAAACACTTCTGCCGTTGAGAGTGGGCGTCAAAGGACAATGCCGCTGACGTCATTTGTGGGAGTTTGCTTTGTTATACATCCACGCTGCAACAAAGCGGCTTTATCTACTTATAAATGACGTTTTGAGAGTGATTACGTAACGGGGCTTTTCGCAAATCTCACAGAAAAGCTCTGGACAAGGGCATACAAAATGATTGTTTTTTTTACACAATTGAAACCTCTTCATAATCATATGACTTGATTTCCTTATTCATCGAAAACATTTTAAGTGGAATTCAGCAAAGTTAACGACTTTTCGTTCAAGCTGGTCTTTAACTCTGATGACCGATTGAGCTTAAATCGTCACAGGTTCGGCATTTTGAAAGTGTGATTTCTGGTTTTTGACATCCTCCAATGATCAGATGTTTTTAAGCCAGCTTCATGTGGTCAGTGAACCAAATCGGGTATTTTATTCTAGCAGTTCTTCATACATGTAGCTGTCATGTTTGATATTTGCAAAGGACACAGTACACTTTTTGAGCTGTTGACAAATCATGGCACCTGTCAAGATTTATACAGGTGTGACATTTAGAGTCCCTGGCCTTTCCAGCAGCCCCCCCCCCCTTCCTGAAAGAAAAGAAACGTACTGCAAGAAGATCTTAGAGTTTGAACAGGGAATGAGAGGACACATGTGCATCTGATAATTAACACGCTGGTGTATTTTGGGGGCATGACATATGTACGCTATTTCAAGGAGAAATTGTGTGGCATGCTAACTTGATGATATTGATCTTGAAGTCATATGTAAAGAATTTGTGTTGTTGACAAGTAAATTGGGCTTTGATTATATACTTTCTCATCTTGAATCAAGATTTATATTTAGTTGTTTTGTTTTAACCTGAACTTTCATCTTTGAGTGGCCAAGGCCATTTTACTTTTTTTGGAAAGGGCACTTCATGGGAATTCCTTTGAAAGGGCACCAAGGCCAGGCCCAGGGCAACTGATGCCATGGTCTCTGTGGCCTCCACGGAATTCCCGATCTGGAATATGTTTCTGATAGGGTTTGAAAACTCATTTCTTTAGTTTACATAGACTTCAAATTTAGTTTTTCAGTGGAGTGTAAACAAAACAAAAAAAACAAATTTTTATACTTCGCCTTTAAAACAAGATCCGGTTGAAATGAGTACACGAGTCAACTCTTCCCCAAAGTATGTCCGAGATATTTATCTTTTATTTACAAGTGGCCGTTCTTGTCTCTGTCTAGACACGCTGTGTTATGGATCCATGGAGACTGTGTTTTCTCTAAATGCCTGAAATTTTGAAGTTCCTAATTGGCCTATTAAATACAATGTACTGTCCAGGAACATGTCTTAAAGAAACTTGGAGTTTTTTATTAGCCTTTAAATTGCTTGAAAAGTGAGAATTGAGTTGTATCAATGTGGTGTTAACTCTTAAAAATTCATTTTCGGGTGAACGCGGACAAATTAACTAGATTTGAGCCTGCACCTCATGTGTTGATGCTGACCTGACCAACTAAGCTATGTTGGTAGTCTCCCTGTTTTGTCAAAATCTTTTTTAAGATTAATAACCCAAGTTAAATATATTTCCATTTAGTTTTTCACTAAAGAAGACTTTTTGACTGGGTTGAAATTTTAAACTTTGATTTACATAAATTGCTGAATGTACTTCTTAATTTCAAATTCTTTGATCCTTAAATTTTGTTTAATCCCAGGGTGGTGGTCAGATCGTGGTTGTATTTTCCGAGACGAGTGACCTCCCCGGCCTGGATGCCGAGATATTTCTAGTGTTTCAGGGGTCCAAGTCACGACACGTAACGCTGGCTCGTCGACTGGACTACCATACCATTCAAGCTATCATTCCAGGTAAGTCCGTACTGTAGTCATCCACGCTTAGAATCACAAAGCTGCTTGCCGCACCAAGATGCTAAGTACAGACAAAGTGTATACCAGCGTCAATATGGTAATGTTGATTTTTAAGTAAGCCTGCTAAGCAGATATTGTGGTTGTCTCCCTAGCGGCAAAGCTTTTTTGGTTGTATGATTTTCTTTTATGAATTGATCATGCATGATGTTTTCCAACATACACTTGAGTCTTATTCCTGATTTGTTTGCCCTTAAAAAGAAAAAGACATTTTTTGAATAAACAGCAAATATTGCTTAACAGATTTCTGCTTAGCAAAACTAGGCAGGATACCAGTCACAGATTTTACCTGTTGAATGTTATTTTGGCTGGTTTGGTAAGCATAATTATGTTGTACTTAGCTACTTTTTGTGATTAAGCAGCTCTATGAAATGTAGCCCTGCTTGAAAGCTGTACATGTATGAAGAATATGTTCACTTAAAGGAACACGTTGCCTTGGATCGGTCGAGTTGGTCTTTGAAAAGCGTTTGTAACCGTTTTTTATAAAATGCATATGGGTAGAAAGATGTTGTAAAAGTAGAATACAATGATCCACACAAACATGCCTCGAAATTGCGTGGTTTTCCTTTTACCTCGTCGACTAACACGTCGGCCATTTATGGGGGTCAAAATTTTGACTCCCATAAATGGCCGACCATGTTAGTTCGCACAGTAGAAGGAAAACCTTTGAGGCAAACTTGTGTGGATCATTGTATTCTACTTTTAAAACATCTTTCCAACCATATGCATTTTATAAAAAACGGTTACAAACGCTTTTGTTTTGACCAACTCGTCTGATCCAAGGCAACGTGTTCCTTTAAAATCTAGAAGGCCACACTGTCTGCTTTTCTGTTGTGATGCAGTCCATGTTCAGAGACCATGAGGGCATTACACCATGAGGGCATAACACCTTGGGAGTATGAGATTCTGTGTGTGGGCGGCAGAGTGAGGGGGCAACATTGAAGTTCCTTGGAGTTTAACTTGGATCATGAACATCGAGGAGACAGGGTGTCTTGAATCTGAGTGGGCGGGAGCAATACCTGGAATGGTCTTACACTTACGTTACTTGAGGGGTTGGATAGGGAAGAACGATCATCGCCCAGCGTGCCCCTCTTGGGTATGAGAGCTACATGTACGGCTGATTGTCAGCCAGGTTGCCATGTCTGTTGCATCTAATGCTTGTGGCAGATGATGCCTTGTCATACTCGCTGCTAAATATAGGAAATTGTATTGTTTTTGTTGGCGCTAGCAGCACTGAAAACCGTTCCATTGAGGGCATGTCTTTTGTGGGTAGCAGTGTTTATGTCCGTTACTGCTTTTTCCCTGGACGTCATTTCCAATGTTGTCATTTGGTTTATGAAGCAGGAAGAATGCTTGTGTTTTCCTGACCGCATTCAAACACAAACTACAACTCCAACTGGATGTGCGCTTTTAAATTAGTTTTTAACCACACCTAAAATTTGTGTTAGAAAAATGTTTTATCATACAGTAAAGATGAATGTTTTTGTGGCTGACTAGCTGTATTTTTCATCTGGGTTTCTAGTGGAAACAGCACTTGCCACTAACGACGTAAACTTTCCTCAAACTACCCGTATATCAGACAATCGTTTCATCACTAGCTGTCGCACGATCATTACATCAGCCAACCAGGCCGCCAGCCTGCAGTAGTACAGTCGGTTTGCGTTTGAGTAAATGTAAAGCTTGGACATAACGCTTGCGTACGGACGTAACTATTAAAGTTGCCTTGTGGTTGTGGGAGTCAGCTCAGTTTGTCAGTTGGCGCTCTTATAAAATACCCATAATGCATTACCACAGTGACTGCAGACTGCACGCACCCATGATGTCACACGCACAAGGGCTTGACAAAGACAACAATGAAAGGCTCAAATGTAATACAAAATCAACAATTGATGTCTATGAAGTATTCAAAGGGAACTTCCCCAAATGTAGACTTCATTTTATTCCCTCTTTGCACAAAATTGTGTCTTTATTGAGGAAGTTTATGTCAAGAATTAAGTAACAAGTAACAAACAACACACAAATCATATAGTTGTATTAAGTCTAAGTTGGGTCTTACTATAAATCTTTAGTCACCAACTCCATCTTTTGTGACTGGATTCCTTCACCTGTTACTTTCTTGTATAATTCTACTTGGCATGCCTCCTTCATTTCATCTGATGAAGTAGTTTTTGCTATGAAAGCTCATGCAGTTTTTTAATTGATAATTAGTCTTTAAGTTCTACCACTACCTCCCTCGTGTTTGTCTTGCAGGCCACAACAGCTTTGAGTCTGTCCACCTCTCTGTGTATGCCTCCGAAGGTGGTAACCCACACCTCATCTCAGAAGGCACCCTGAACTTTGTTCAAGATTCCACCTACTACTTGGCCCAGTTCCTGGCCTCCAGTGTGTCTGATATTACTGCCCTGGAGAACCCGTCCTCCATCAAGTCGGAAAGGTTCAACTTGTGGACAGAGGACATGTCCACGCTGGATGAGCGACTCACCACAGCCTTTGAGCATCTTGAGTTGTCACCGAGCTGGCGACTGGTGGAGGATACATCCAGACTGGAGCAAGGTAAGTGATGACTGACATCTGAGACCCCTACCCTCCCCACCCCTGCTCATGCCTGAAACCCGACCCCAACCTCCATCCCAACCCAAACCCACATACTCATCCAGGACCCCTCCGATACTGACCCACTCGATACCAACCTCACCTTCAACTGAAACCCCGCCCCCAAACCTTCACCTGAAACCCGACCCCCACCCCCACTCTCATCCTGAACCCCTCCAATCATTTTAAATGTGTTAGAAGCTGTTTATTTCAAAGTGGATGTGTTCTCTACAAATTAATAAATTAATACAAGTTTCCTCGTGGGGTTGGATGAAAATACAAATTAATATGCTGATGTTTTAAGACCAAGGATAGCAAAATATAATATTTCAGGAACTCATTATTTATTATTGTTATTACAACGTTATTAATTTTCTACTGTGAATCAAAATAGAAATATGTGGGTCATATTTCCGTAGTTTACGACAATATGATCCCTCTCTAGTTTGGATGACATTATATAAACGGGGTTGGAACTAAATTTATTATTCATTAAGAATTACAATTTATTAAAAAAAATATAGTGTTTTAGAAGTATGGTCTTTGGGAGAAAAACATTCACCATTGTACAAAGTTTCTTTCCCTGCAACTACAATCACATTAATTTTTTTTAGTTGACTGAAGAAAACTTGAGTAGAGGGAGATTTGAAACACTGACCTGCGGATTAACAAGCTGGTTGCTCAGTTGGTAGAGCGCCGGCTAGGTAATCCGTAGTATGTTGGATGTAATCACGCTGCAGTAAATTTGTCTTTGTTCAACGCCAATCTTAATAATAAATAAAGTTTTTCTTGTGGCTTCTGACTGGCACCCCCGAACAAAGATATGACAAAATAGGGACACCGCCAATATTAGGGCTAGATAGTTCAGTTGTTAGAGGGCCGGCACGTTAATCCGGAGGGCGTTGGTTCAAATCCCATTTTAGTCAATTCTTTGTTAAACCCCAAAAATCGTTTATTATTTCATTTACATTAATCACGTAGAGAGTTCTGAACTTAATAATTGAAGTAGCCAACTGATACTTCTATAGAGGATTGGGACTGATATGAACTTTATAATCCATGAGTTTCAGATTGAAAAAAAGTCAACTTTTCTCTCTATATAAATACGAATTCTGCACATGCCTGTTACTCTTTAATCGGAAGAAACATGAATATCATTTGATTGTATCCAACATGTTTAGATCCAATTACCGCCCACTTAATCTGTATCCAAGTAATTCATGGCAATGTGTCAAACGCTGTGCATTACACAAGAGCCACTGTGTGTAGGCCTAAAGAGGTCAAAGGAGGCCTGTTTGGTTTATTATCACCTGGTGAAGTGTCAAGTTGCTCCTTCTTGGTGCTATTGGGAGAGAACGACCTGAGATGTTTTTAAGCTGCTTGAGACCAGCGTGGGATGCAGGGATCTTGGGTGTGTCTGTGTAGGAGACTCCTTAGAAATTTGGTCAATCTTAAGATGGTTGTTCAGAAAGATCCCATAATTGAGTTGTAATTTTTAACTTTTGGTTATTGGGATGGGAGAATTTCTCAAGATGTGAGATGATTTCAATCTTAAGATATTTCTTACTGCATGGTTTGATACCATTTCGGGATCTTAGGTGTTTCTCTTTAGGAGACTCCTTAGAAAGTTGACAAATCTTAAGATGGTTGTTGTTTTTTCATAAGAAAGATCGGATCAATGAGTTGTCAATATTTTGTTTTTTGGGGTATGGGAGAATTTCTGAAGATGTGAGATGATTTAAATATTGGTACTAACATGTACAGTATATGCCTTTATTCCGAAACATCATTGAGGTTTTTAGAAAGACCAAGGAATCAGAATAAATGCATTTTTTGGACCTGCCTTCTCATCCTGTTTCCTGTAGATGAGCACACCTGGAAATACATGTACGCAATGGCCTTGTTGCCCCATGGCTGGGTTTTCTTGATTTCTCAAAGCTTCAAGATTCATTTTAAAATGATGAGTTGTCAGTATAACCATAGTGATATGTATTGTGATATTACACTTTGCTTAGCAGTTATACATTTGTAAGAGTGATTTACATCACGATGAAATCAAGCCGAGAACCTACAGAAAGTATCTCTGAACACATTAACATTGTTGAATTGTAAGCTCACCAAAAATACATGTAGCCTGAAAATAGTCGGTAAGCCTGTAAATGGCTGCTTAGGTATTTCTTGTAAACACGATTGGTTTGTGCTTTGCAAATTTTTTCTGCTTAAGTTATAGCAGCTCTTTGAAATTGGGATCAGGTTTTATAAAGCAACTGTTCCCCACAGCCTAGTCTTATTTCCAGTTGTTATATTCTGCCTCACGTTGTCAGCCCTCTCTGCATCCATTGGCCTTGAGCGTTGTCTGCCTCTAGATGTAGGTCACTGCATCCTGACTCATTACCACAGATCCACATGATCAAGGCATGTCAAACGCTACACTATGTTTATGCATCCCATGACTGGAAATTCTTTAAATTGGCTGACATTTATGTGATTTGCGCTCCCCGTCGTGACCGACTTGCAAACATAAAGAACTGTTAGACAAAGTTGGGCCACGTAGAAAGACTTGGCTTCTTGTTATTTGATATTGTGTGATAGCCAGGGTAGTCTGGATAGTCTCAAATTGATGGTGACTAATTAAGGTAATGTCGGAATGTGCGGCTCTGGCTACAAATGGATTGTCATCTCGTCATGCGCTTTAGTATAGAACATCCCTTAGCAACACACTTAGTTACAGTCATAGCCATACCCTTAGAATTAGTGGCTACAGCTCTGGCTGGTTTGCCACGTCATCATGTGTTAAAGTATATGTAGGACATTCTTAGCAACACACTCAGTTACAGTCATAGCCGTACCCTTAGAATTAGTGGCTACAGCTCTGGCTGGTTTGCCACGTCATCATGTGTTAAAGTATAGGACATCCTTAGCAACACACTTAGTTACAGTCAAAGCCGTACCCTTAGAATTAGTGGCTACAGCTCTGGCGGGATTGCCACGTCATCATGTGTTAAAGTGTAGAACATCCTTAGCAACACACTTAGTTACAGTCAAAGCCGTACCCTTAGAATTAGTGGCTACAGCTCTGGCTGGTTTGCCACGTCATCATGTGTTAAAGTATAGGACATCCTTAGCAACACACTTACATGTAGTTACAGTCAAAGCCGTACCCTTAGAATTAGTGGCTACAGCTCTGGCGGGATTGCCACGTCATCATGTGTTAAAGTGTAGAACATCCCTTAGCAACACACTTAGTTACAGTCATACATGTAACCCTTAGCCTCTAATGCAGATCAACTTCACAAGGTGAGTATTATTTGTTCACACTTTACAGTATCTATACAGGTCTTGAAATTCCCCCTGGGAACAGGTGCGGTAATTTACCTCTTTTCGGGGGCACTTCTATGAGGACAATGTAAATTTTACATTGCAAAGGGCAGCACACAAAAGCACAGGGCACCGCGGCAATTGCGGTGGGGGTGATGTGGGTTAATTCAAGGCCTGTACATTAATGCTGGGTTGATGCCGCTCGAGGTGTCACATGTACCCTTATGTGACTGGGATCCCATTGTGTCTACACAGGCTCCCAGGGTTAGCCATTGTGGAGCCTCCTCGTAATTCATGTGAACAAAAAACCCATCATGCGTTTCTTTTGATCGGTGTTTGGCAGGTGGGATGCCAGATGACTGCGTATCAAAATTGCATTGTACTTCCAGTTGACGCTGAATAGGGGTCTCCTTTTTCAAATTCTTGATACTTGAATACCTAGATTTAGGAATGATTTGGGAGTTGCCCATCCCTGAATCAGGGTTACTAGTTTCCATGGTTACTGTTGATTTATGGCAACTCAAAATTGGGAACCGATAATTTGCTCTAAATCATGGCGCATTCAGCAGTAACTACTGTAAGCATTGTGTTTTTAGTATAAATATTTCAATTCAACTGTTGATAAATGTTTTGTCATTTTGAGGTAGGATGATGACAGTGATTGAGTGATGTAGCACACAATAGCATTCATGAACATGAACATTGTGGCTCAAATCAGTGATTTTTTTTTTTATGTGGCCGCAAATCAGTATTGATGTACTTTTATAAACATGTACATGTACACTTAAAAGTTATCACACAAGCGTGAGTGGAATGCGGAAAAATACAACACTTTTTTGTCTGGTGGAGTTGGATTGGGCCCCAGAAATGCTACATGTATTTGTTCGTAAACAATCAGCACAGGTGTGATTGGTAATTTATCTTCATATTAATTTTTTGGTTTTTACCCATATACATGTACACCGATGTGTGTAGCGCTGTATACTCGGTACTTACCCGAGTCCTGTGAAAAAATCACAGGCATTTTACTCGGGTGGGATTCGAACCCACGACCTTTGCAATTCTAGAGCAGTGTCATACCAACTAGACCACCGAGATTGCCCTACAATCTTCAAGCAAACTTTTAGAGTAGCTTATAATAGCATGGCTCTGCTTACCAAATGTTGTGCTTGCAACCATCACTGTTCACTTACATGGCAAGTGCTGTGCTAGCTGTGTAAGCATGCACCTGCACTTGTAAGCAAAAATTCCCTGCTAACTTGTGAAATACGCTTGACGTATAAGTGTGGAATTCACTGCTTCCTGGAAGTAAGCGCTGATTCATTGCCTACAGTATTAAGTACATGGTCTTAACCTAAAACTGTGTAATTGTTCTCTGCAGAGAGTGAAATTTCACCCCCGAGATTTAATTAAGAAACACCGATACTACAGAGGAATGAACTTTCACCAATAGGGGAATAGAGATGAAGGACTTAATCCTTTGTTTATATTTAAGGATTATCAGGGTTTAGTCTTGATTTGATCAGGTTTGGCTTGTGTCACTCCTGTATAACCGCTGGACGTACTTTGCATACTTTTTACTAGTTACATCTTGTATGATTAAAAACACAAGTACAGTGTAACTATTAGACCATGCTTTCAAATAACCCACGGCACCCACCCTCTACTGTTCTGCCCTGTGCTTTTGCCTTTTGCAAAGTTTAAAGACAGTGGACACTATTGGTAATTGTCAAAGACTAGTCTTCACAGTTTGTGTATCTCAACATATGCATAAAATAACAAACCTGTGAAAATTTGAGCTCAATCGGTCGTCGAAGTTGCGAGATAATGATGAAAGAAAAAACACCCTTGTCACACGAAGTTGTGTGCTTTCTGATGCTTGATTTCGAGACCTCAAATTCTAAACTTGAGGTCTCGAAATCAAATTCGTGGAAAATTACTTCTTTCTCGAAAACTACATCACTTCAGAGGGAGCTGTTTCTCACAATGTTTTATACCATCAACCTCTCCCCATTACTTGTAATCAAGAAAGGTTTTATGATGATAATTATTTTGAGTTATTACCAATAGTGTCCACTGCCTTTAATACAAGTTTACATTTTGTTCATAGAGTGCCCCTTAATAATTTTTGTTATGGCCACAGATCATTTTTATATGCCGCACCGTTTCTTTGGTATAGTCCTGTGCGTATTCGCCAGGCAACTTCTTAACCATGTTTTAAGTCTCTGTTAAAAACTTGTTTGTTTGAAGCTGCTTATTTGTAATCTGCTTATACTTGTAATTGTATTTTTCTCTCATTGTATATTTTATTGTTCTCGTTATGCGCTTAGAGGCTTTTCGCATGAGGCGCTTTACAAATGTCATTATTATTAATATTATTATTATTATTACAATGTATTACCAGAGGAAAATTACTGTAGCCCTTCAAGAACCAAGTTCAAGGCCTGTATTAGACAGTACACAAATGGAAAATGTTTTTTGAGTGCAGTCGTGAGAATATGTTCATGGAGTTGATATGTTTCCGTTCAAGAGGTGACACTAACAGAATTTTGAAACAGAGTTTAACAGAACATTCCATCTTTCATTGAATGAAAAGATTTTCTCCATTGCACGAATGTGAAACATTCATTGATTGTTTTATATAACATCAATATAAAGATTTTTGATTGGACGATAAAACTATGTAAATAAACAAACTGTACAAGTTTATGACACATGTGATACAAGTTTTGAATACTATTGTTTAAAACAATTGGATTTTTTTTCCGATTTTTTTTTTCTATTCATGCATGGTTAATAACTTTAAAAAAATAGGTCATACATAAAGCTTTTCGTTTGACACAATGTAAAACAGGGAAGTGGCAATTCTAACAGACTTCCTGTATATTTCACAGAAAAAGCTGGTAATATTTCTTTGGAAATGGTTCATGCACTATACAGGACTTGTTAACAACACTGCTGTCACCCATTCCAAAGTTTTGTTTTTGCTGTGGATTGTGAACAAATCAAATAAAAATTATGACGATTAGTTTTGTAACGCCCTTCCCTGTTTCAAATGGTCTCTGTCATCGAAAAAAAATTCTGAGCAAGGAAATGACTTCATCCAGCAATTGTGAATCGCAAAATATTTAGACATTGAGGAGTAAATGATTATTTTTAAGTAGCAACAAATTGCATTGCACTTTGCCTTGCAAGGGAAATCAGTCACTACTAGCTTTTTGCCTCTGATGAAAGTATCTTAACATTTTGAAATGTTTTTGAAAAAAAGTTCTTACTCAACATCTTTTAAGGGCATGCACTCTTTAAGAGAAAATTCATTGCTTGTTTTCAAACCTGTACTTGATTTACTCCTTTGTTTTGCAAAAGTAGAAGTTTTTCAGTTCACCGAAGCGGTTTCCAGGAAAATTGTGTTCATTCTGTATAGCCGTCAAACTTTCACCCAGATTGATTTGTAGGTGAAACGTATCCTGTATGATTTAAGATTACAAGTAAATCCCCATTCCATGTTGACAGTACAGATTTGGATACTATATTTTGTACATGATCATAAATTACACTGCCCTGTGCTGTGACTGGTTAGACCATGTTAGACCCTATAATGTACATGTACCATGTCCTCACAGTGACCCTCACCCATATTATGTGTACATAAGACCACCATTGAGAACTACTGGGCTGGCCTGGCCCCCATGTCTATTCTACTAGCCCTGAACTTGCCAAATAAAAATTCCAGTCTTACAAACAATCTCTGTGAGGCCCCATTTCTTCATTTAAATAGATGATTTTAAAATGCGGTAGCACAAATGTTGCCTACGCAGAAACAGGTTACCAGCCAAAATACACTGTATGTGTGTAGTGTTTGTGACTGGTTCCCTGCTAATTTACTACTTTTAACCCGGCGCGGGAAAATGAGTCTCTAAAAAAGCCAAATTTAAAGAGAGTAGAGGTACCTTGGTGACATAACCCGAAGTACACGCCACATTCACCTAATAGAGCTATCATCAGCCAATTGAAATTTGTTCTTCCTCATTCTGGACTGTGACGTAGTTCTCATCAAGTAAAAATCAAACAAAATATAAAACACTTACTGACTGACTAAATCTTCACCATCCTGACCAAATGGAATCCAGCGCACCATGCTGTGATAATAATAACCTGTACTTGATCCTTTAACCACACTGAGCAAATCCCATCCATTACAACCAAGGGAAAAAAAGAAAAAAATAATAATCCTGCAGAAATAATAGAAAAAAGCCTTTCATTATTCATAGTTTGACCTGTGTCTGCCCTGGCTGTCATTGTGATAATCTGTAATAATAGTAGAGAACATGGCATACCCACCATGGTGGGTTTATGACAGGCTCATGGGAGTCAATGGCCTTGTCTACTGGTAGAGCATTCTTAGAAACCCAGCAGTGGTCTAGTCATTTTTCACGTCTATTAATTTTTATAAAACTGAAGTTTGTGACTGTCACAAGGTCAAATCTAGCAGTGATGACCCCAATAGCAATGAGACTACAAAGATTTTCAGCAAAAATTTGAGGTAAGGTAATTTCATGACATAACCCTCCAGTCTGTGTTTACAGTACTGTATACAGACTTCAATTTGCAGGATGAAGTGAAGATTTTTCATTCCTTTATTCCATCGTTGAAAAAGATTTGAGCGTCTGTGACTGAATGAGTTTTATAGAAGGACAGGTGTGTGTCAGATCTCGATTTCTTGTAGCTGGTTTTCTAATAATAGTCCCCCCCACCTCCAGCCCATCAATTTAAAATCACAATCGCGATGCCCTTGAACCTCGACCAAAATCAACTTGGATCATTTTACTCCTTGCCCTAGGAAATATTTTCAAGATGACAGTTGGAGTTTCACTTTGGATGGCTATTTTGGGGGAAAGGTTGAGAAGATTTTTTACTGGAAGAGTTTGGCTTGCTGGCGGCAAATACCTTGACGAATAATGAGTCCCTCGTTGATGATGCTTCTTCCATCTTGCAGACAGTCTGGGTTGTGTTTCCTTTCAAGTCTGAGAATGTGAAGTGTGTAAGAGAGAGAGAAATAGCTTCGATTGGATCCGCTTTGCAGAGATCATAAAGTGCAAACCCCTAGAGGGATTCATATCACAGTTCCACGAGCTATTGTTTGGAAGTCGTCATGTCGACAAATGAACACACCCTCCTTTCTTGATTCCTGGCATTCAACTCTTCAAATTGCTATTTACAGTATTGAGTTATTTTGTCAGGATACACTGTCCTGTAACTCTCATCCATTTTATAAATAGCGTCAATCCGTCACTTTCACGTTTTAGAGAAAATTGCATTTGCATCGAGCTCTGGTTGGGCAGCGTTGTGGAATTAAATGCAGGTTTACTCTTTGGCTGTTGTCCGACACCCCCTCATGCCAGGCAGTCATGCCGTGGCACGTATCAGTTAAGTGATTTTATTGATTCGCCTGAGCAGTGAAGGAAAGGAGAAAAAAAAAAGCCAACGATGCTGCGAAAGAGAACCGGCGGATTTTTTTTGGCATTTGTCCTCGTGAAATAGAGAGACTGAAGTGTGGGGTAGTGTCACATTAACAGTTTGCACCTTTTGTTAGTCCAAGTGAGTTTAAAGGGAAGGTTTGACGCAATTGAGTTTAGAAGATTTCTCATAAAGAAAGAAAGAAAAAAAGAAAGAAAGAAAGAAAAAAAAATCATCCAGTTTTAAGTGCTTAATTTTGCTCTTGGATTTGTCATAAAAAAATATAATTTTTGTAATTTTTTTATTTATATTTTAATTTTTGATATTTCTATATTATTTTTAAAAAAATGAGAGAGGATTGTCGGATCATTCAAGCATGAATATTGCTTATTCAACCTTAAAGGCAGTGGACACTATTGGTAATTGTCAAAGACTAGCTTTCACAGTTGGTGTATCATCGAACTTGCGAGATAATAATGAAAGAAAAAACCACCCTTGTCACGAAGTTGTGTGCGTTTAGATGGTTGATTTTGAGACCTCAAGTTCTAAACCTGAGGTCTCGAAATCAAATTCGTGGAAAGGTAATTCTTTCTCGAAAACTATGGCACTTCAGAGGGAGCCATTTCTCACAATGTTTTATACCATCAACCTCTCCCCATTACTCGTTACCAAGAAAGGTTTTATGCTAATAAATATTTTGAGTAATTACCAATAGTGTCCACTGCCTTTAAAATACACAATGTAGTTGGTTATACTGTAAAGATTCCCTGAGAGTGAGAATGCATCTTCATCCTACCAAACACCTGTCTAATATCAGGTAATTTTAAAATTCCTCCCTACACGAAGGGTAAGAGTGCTTTGACATGTCAAGTACCGGTACGTCCATCCTTTGCGTTGTGGGGTTATATCGATGACGCTGATTACATCAGAGGAGCAATGTGCGAATTGCCGATCCGAGAGGTGTGAATGGTAGACCGGAGCACTTGTTTTGAGGCTTGGTTGGTTCACCGTTGTTATTACTATTATTATTTATTTGGCCACTGATACGAGTGTACACGGCAGTCAAAATAAGATACAACTGTGATAATTACTGTAGAAGCACCCTCAAGTGGTCAAAATTGCAGATATCTGGAGCTGCTTGCCTACTTTGTACTAGTGTCTTTGGCTGGACTCAAGAAGAAGTACAGTACATAAACATGTATTTTTGTTTGCCACTGATTATGCAAGTATTGCTTTGGATTCGCTTGTTGTAAACCTTGTTAAGGTTTCAAAGTAAAATGTTTTACCCTTGAAGCCCAAACATAACAGTTTACATTTCATCACCATTTTCATGAAATAATGAATGAACTCCCACACCAAAGTTCTGTGTTTTAAGAAAAGTATGTTTGGAGTTACTGTAGATTCAGTGATGACTTGCTATGAAATGATATCCCAAAAGTGCATCCCTGATACAGTAATATTTTAATAAGACTTGTGTTGTACTTGACACTTTGTAAACAGATGGACTGGCACTTTTCACAGCTGGGGTCAATTTCATAAAGCTGTGTGTGTTTACCATAATACATGGTTAGCAGATAATTGTGTGTAAGCAGATTTGTAATGCTTCTATGATTTGATATAGCACGATTTAGATGCAGTGATCCTCCACTTGTCTGCTTACTAGAACTGCCGGTAAGCTAGCATCCCTTTTGCTTTAGCTTATAAAAGTTATAGTAAGCATTGTTTATGACATAGTTACTGTGTTAAGTGCCACTCTGTAAGCAGGAAATGATCTGCTTACAGGTTTTGTGTAATTGGTCACTGGTTAGCGTCACATTTTAATCATTAATTTGTCAAGTTGGCAGTACTTTAGATGGAATTTACTGGATGATTGATAACACTAACAGTACTGCAAAGCTCTCAGGTTCAAATTGGAACTGTTCTCCTGGCAATTCTCAAACAAGCTAGATACCGTAGCAGGCCTTGACTTTAACGGAATCCATGGGAGGCCATGTCCGCTGTTGCCCTGATCTTAGGTCTTGGTGCCCCTTCAAAAGTTCATGGAAGTGCCTTTTTGCACAATAAAAAATGTCCTTGCCCTCGCAATGGCCCTCATTAGCCTGCCGTAGACCCTTGTAGTTTCATACTTGGGCGTGTTAGTACACATTGTGTTGATTTTCAAAGAGGACTTCGCCTAAGAGAGCCAGAAAAGTGTTTTTATTGTCGTGATGGACGTTGACTCTTCCACTAAGTGTTTACTCCAGGAAGGAAGCAAGACCTCATTCTTTGTATCCGAGTTGGAAATAACGTCATAATCATAACAGTGATGGACTGAGATCTGTAGAATTTAATAACAGATAGAGAAAAAGAAATGGCATGTAAAAACTTTAAAAGGAACGTAGCTATTGATGGTATAAATTATTTTGTCTCAGTTGACCTAAATTGTATCTTTTTTTATTTGCCTTTAAATCATCATTACCTCAACAATAAACAATCTATCACCCCACCTTTAAGTCCCTCAGGGGTGTTTGCTTCATCACCAAGGCAATTAAACAATTTTCCCCCGTGTTTTGTTTTTCACACAAGTTGGTTCCAAAGCCCAAGTTGTCCATTTCAAGCCAATAGTCCCCGGCTGCCAAATCACGTGTTTTAAATATCTTATTGATAAACTTGACTTTGTCTTGCATGTGACCTTTGACCTTAAGTGTCTAGCCATGTAATTGTCAGTGTATCTGGTGGTGTGCCCTTTTAATACAGTAGTGGTTGAAATAAAACGATACATGTACGTGTCTATAAAACATGATTTTGCACCCCTATTGAATATATATATTACAGTGGGTGTCTGTCCGTATTGTGTAACAGTCCCAATGGCGACACTCTTGTGTACAGAATGAACAAAAGAGTCTGCAGGGGTTATCCAGCCCCACTCAAGCGTTGCTCAAGTTGTTCCTATTAACTTGTGCAAATCTATTTTTTACAGAGCCTGTGTCAATCTACATAAAGGTCGCATAGTGGTACATGTATATGCTAGTTCATGTTTTTAACAAACTGTTTCCTTTATTACTGGAAAGAGATGATTTATTGGGAAGAATGTGCATAGACAAACATGTAGGTCAGAAAATGACACACCTTTAAACATTTCACAGAAAGTGTTTTATTAATATTTCATATAATTTCTGACTGGTGCCCCTTTGCCTGCTTCTGTTTAAAGATTGACAATCCTCTAAATGTAGCTTCACTTTTGACAAAATTCCTTTACAAATGATATTAAAGTTAATGGCAAGTGAGTGAGAACACCATCACAGGGGTAGATAGAATTGGCAGAACACTGATCACAAGCACATGCTGGAGGTTGTAGTGTTTAATGTAGTGGTCAATTTGACTTTGTTCATCCAAAAGTGATTTATAAGTAGGCCTACCAAGTCAGTTTCTCTAAAAAACTCTCAAAATTTACTGTTTTACAAGTGTTTTCACATACATGTACGTTTCACAGTTAACTGCATTTGTCTGCATTGGAATTTTTTTGAACTTGTGGCGAGCCACTCGTCAATAGACCAATTCATAAATTCCGCTCTAGTAACTTAAACGGCAGTGAGAGTTTAATAAAATACAACCATTATGGCAGGAACTGTGTTCCATTTTAGACACGACAACAACTTGAGTTGTAAAGCTCTTAAATAGATCTCATGTACAATTGTAGACCATTGAAAGGAAAGAAATAGTTTCAGCCCAAGTTTTGTGTGATCGTTTTCAACTTCAAAGCGGGAGTGAATTCTGGGTGTATCCAGGTGGAAAACCTGAACTGTGGATTTGCCCTAGCGTGCTGGGTTGCGACTACGGTTCCCACTACTACAGAACGGCACTGCGTGTATAGATCCAGAACTGATAAACAGCATTGGGCTCCAATGTTTAAACATGTGTAAACATAAATAGGCCTCCTGTATGATTTATGAATGTGTGCTGCACTCTTTGCACTAGGGGTCAGCATTTTACTTGTTTATTTGCTGGTGTGGAACATGTACACGAGTAAAAGGTTAGTCTTAGAGCATTGCTCTGAGCTTGCTGAATGAGCTGGCGTTTATTTGTTGCTGTCGTGTAGATGGTGTAGTCATTGTATGAATTGGCAGAAATAGGCGATGTGTACTTAATATACAGTGTCTATGTTTTGCATACACTTAAAAAAAAAAAAAATTCTACTGCAATTCTGCTTTTTTTTTCAATTGTGATCTTTTGGTTTGAGTTTGAAATTGGAGATCACAGCTGAACACATTTATCAGGTACCATTACTGCTTCACAATCTATCTTTTTGTACTGTAATTATGTAGCCGATGGCATTTATATAAGATTAGTTTTCAGATGAAAGAGGGCATGTTGTTTGATTGGCCGCCGTCAAGTTCAACTACTAATGCATAAGAAAGTTTAATCACTTTTTAATTTGACGAGGGCCATTGGGGTTGAAACAACACTGTGAAGTTAATTCATTATATCTAGAGGATTGGAAGTAAAGCATTTTAAAAAAAAACCTTTAATTAATATTTTGGAGCCTATTTTGACGTGATTGTGCTCAGTAATAAGTTGTTTGTGCTTACTGGCTTAATGAGATTTGGACCCAGCTGGCCATGCAACTTCCGAACAGATTAGCTGCTTTCATGGATTTTTGAGCCATTAAAAACTGATAAACGCTGTTTCATCCATGGTGTTTTTTAATAGATACTTTAATGGTGGTAATTATAAGTTGCATGTCGTTACACCGGTACCACTTACAAGGTACCACCTGCTCCTGGTGAACACATCCATTGACCTCATCGCAATCTGCATTCACCAGAGGTCATCTCATGATCACAGGTTCTAGACCCTGGGGTGGATTTCACAAAGGTAGTCCTAACTTAGGACTAGTCCTAGGCAATGCTAAGAGATAGGACCAGTCCTATGTTAGGAGCTTAGGACTGGTCCTATCTCTTAGCATTGCCTAGGACTAGTCCTAAGTTAGGACTACCTTTGTGGATTTCACAAAGGTAGTCCTTACTTAGGACTAGTCCTAGGCAATGCTAAGAGATAGGACCAGTCCTAAGTTAGGATGAGTTACTGGTCCTAACTTAGGACCAGTCCTATCTCTTAGCATTGCCTAGGACTAGTCCTAAGTTAGGACTACCTTTGTGAAATCCACCCCTGGATATTTAGTGCATAATTTGTAACCTTAGTTACAGTATTATGTTTAAAAAAACTCCTGTTTTAGTGTTAAAGTGTTGAATTTGGACTAGGCAGCGCTAGGTATATTTCTTGTTGTAGAACGAACGGAGTGTAAATGTTGTTGAGACAACAGAATATTAATTTTTTATCTTGGATACAATTTTTGGGGTGTTTTACTCATGCGTCAATGACTCTGAAGCATTCTATACTCAGCACTTTCCTGAGTCCACAGACATTACATGGGTGGGATTTGAACCCAGGACCTTTGCCATTCTAGAGCCAACGTCTTACCACTAGACTACCGAGCTTGCCCGATAGCTACATGTAGCGACAATTTGAATTATCCTAACGCTTAAGGCATATTTTGGGATACACCAACTGAGAATACTGGTCTTTGGCAATTACCAAAGGTGTCCAGTGCCTTTAATAAGGGGGGTGGCAGACTGTTGACACCAAAAGCCTGCTCTATTCTGTGTTATTATTTTGTTTTTGACTGATCACTCCCCCATTAAACACAGTATATTTTGTATTCCTCATGACCTTTGACCCAGCATCAGAAACTCTTTAGTCATGGTCTGCACCCTGTTTTATTCATCTTGCTTTTGAGTGGCTGATCCATACAGCAATCTTTGCCATGAACTCGTTACCCCATAGTAACCCATTTTGTAACCGTCCAGCGTTTTACAAATATACATGTACACATACATGTAGTCTGGTTTCTACATGTACGGCCCTGGTTCAGAAGTGTCAACTCAAATAGTTCCCAAAAACTTTGCCATGAATTATTTTCCCCAAAGTAACTGATTTGTGTAATCTTCCAGTATTTACAAATATACGTACACCTAGTCTGGTCTCGAGGTACTGCCCTGGTTTAGAAGTGTCAACTCAAATAGTTCCCAAAAACTTTGCCATGAATTATTTTCCCCACAGTAACTGATTTGTGTAATCTTCCAGTATTTACAAATATACGTACACCTAGTCTGGTCTCTAGGTACTGCCCTGGTTTAGAAGTGTCAACTCAAATAGTTCCCAAAAACTTTGCCATGAATTATTTTCCCCAAAGTAACTGATTTGTGTAATCTTCCAGTATTTACAAATATACGTACACCTAGTCTGGTCTCTAGGTACTGCCCTGGTTTAGAAGTGTCAACTCAAATAGTTCCCAAAAACTTTGCCATGAATTATTTTCCCCATAGTAACTGATTTGTGTAATCTTCCAGTATTTACAAATATACGTACACCTAGTCTGGTCTCTAGGTACTGCCCTGGTTTAGAAGTGTCAACTCAAATAGTTCCCAAAAACTTTGCCATGAATTATTTTCCCCATAGTAACTGATTTGTGTAATCTTCCAGTATTTACAAATATACCTACACCTAGTCTGGTCTCTAGGTACTGCCCTGGTTTAGAAGTGTCAACTCAAATAGTTCCCCAAAACTTTGCCTTGAATTCTTTTCCCCACAGTAACTGATTTGTGTAATCTTCCAGCATTTACAAATATACACCTAGTCTGGTTTCCACATGTACTGCCCTGGTTTAGAAGTGTCAACTCAAATAGTTCCCCCTTGTATTCGTTCTTGATAGATCTAGTTGTTTAAATCACAGGAGCAGGAGACCTGTATTTGTACTTCTCGCTATCTTTGAGGGTAAATAACGGTTGCGAATATCAGTAGTGTGATTCTGTTAGCCGTAATTGTTTCTGACAGTTGCTTATCTTTGCGGCATTGGGAGCTAGGTTGTGCACTTCGGTTCATTTTTGTTTGACATGGGCCGCCGCGTTACTCGTGGGAGGTTTTTATTTTAAGGGCGGGGGGTTAGGATTTCTGGCATCAACCAAACCATTGGGCTAACATTGCAACACTGAGATAGGCTGGGCAGGATTATGGTTCGCGTGATATTACGCATGTTGTGGTTCAGCTACTGTATCTAGCGGCATGTGGAGGTTATGTTTCAGTAATAGAAGCTACTAGAATTAGACTAGGGTAGATTAATGCTGGGGAGTCTTGCGTCTTGGGTGTTTCATATGTCGTAGATGGACGGGAGTTGTGTGGTGTCTACAATACACACCATCAGGATTAAGGTCTTATGTGGGTTGTTGTTTCTTTGAGGGGGAGGGAGTGTTCATAAATAAAATGGTACTGAAATGATACATTTTGGATTTAAATTGAATTGCTCTTTGGCTGTGTGATACTTGTTGGGGTCTAAGTGAATGTATTTGTGTCAATAGATACAACACTCATATTGAATGATATTTATTTTGTAACGCATTTATTTTCATGTTTATGTATGAGCGAGGATGAATTACCCCTAAGGTTTGGAAAGCTTCTTTACTATCCACAAGTAATGAATTGTTCCTTGTCCGCCCCCTTCACACACAAGAAATTAATCAAACTGTTCTTAATTTATTCTTCCTCACTGCAGATCCTCCCCCGAGAGAAACACTTCTTCATTTTGCGACCCGTCTTGGTCTTCCTCAATTCGCAGAGCACCTATTGGGTAAGGAGGGCAGTGACATCGCCCTGAGGTTGCCCAATCAGAACGGTGAATTGGCGGTGGCGCTTGCCAGGTCACATGGCTTAGATGACTTAGCGGATCGCATGAACGAGTAAGTGGTGTTTTTTTTTTTTTGTGGGGAGTTTTCTAGTCTTCATGGGCAAGGCACCTATATTTCCGAAAGGGTGCTTTCAAAATCTTAACTTTTCACGGACTTCCTTGAAAGTGCATTAAGGTTCATCGTGAGAAATCCAGGGTCATGTCCTTTCAGGTTTCCTTGTCCTTCGTGACCTCTTTAAGTAATTACCCACCAGTAAAAAAAAAACAAAGACAAAGAGCACTTAAGTAATAACCCTGGGTTTTTTTTCCTCCTGATTTCAGGACTTATCTCAAATTCTCATAGAGCCTCCAAGTTTTCTTGAAAGAAGTCAGAAGTAAAGCAGGTACAAAAAAGTAGAAAGAAATAGTACACATGCTCTGAACAAGTAGTTTTTTTGTAATTCTGGTGATGAACAGATTCTGTGAATCTCCTGAGTTGTAACACCTTGGAGGATCTGGGACTAGAATAAGGGGTAATTCCGGCCTGCCATCCATTTCCTGCATTTTTCACATTCATGAAATATCATTCCTGAAGTAAATATTGCACATTTGGATAATGCTATACCTGGCCTGACATCATCTTAATAATTGCAATGGCACAGAGGAGGTTATTTGGGGTTGACATTTTTTTTTTTACTTGAGTGAGATTTGAACCACACCAATGACCTCCGGATTAATATGCCGGTGCTCTACCAGTTATTTCGTTTTATTATTTGGTACTGAGAAGATGATTATGAAAAACATCTCTTTGAAGGTAGAATAAATGTGAAAATTAGGCATGCAACATTTCAGTTGATCAATTAATTTTTCATTTTGGTTTCTAAGCTCTGCCGTTGAAAAACTCAGTGCAAAGTCCATCTGTGTCATGTACTTTCCTCTTTTGTTGACAAACTGCAGTGTTCAGGCCTGACGTACTATCAGTTTCCCATAGACTTTGTACACAAATTTCCTTTTGGAGCACCCCAGTCTTTAGATGTACTCTAAGAGCTTTTTCATAGAGAGCATATTCTGCCCATGGTGACTATAAAATTCTTACCAATTAATTATTACCGATGTTTGACATTTTCTCTGAAGAGCGTGGGGGGGGGGGCGGGGTCAGTATGTATGACAAATGATTAATCATACTGTATTAAATGAAAAATGAGACCCATTAACAGATGTTCTTCTGTCCATTTAGTGGGAAACCTATGACGCTAAGTATCAATAGTGTAAATAAACTAAATTTTTTGATGATAAATAAACTCAATTTTCTGATGATAAATGTTCTAAAATTTCCGATGATAAATGAGCTCCAATTTAAGGAGCTGCCGGGCAGAAAGCAGAACAACGACTTTATATTGTGTGCTTTACCCTTACACCAATGTGTGATCAATCCTGCCGAAAAACCCTCTCTGTACAGGTATACTAGTCAGCTGGGATTCGAACCCACAACCCCCTTAAAGCCATTGGACCCTTTCGGTACAGAAAAAAAAATAAAAGTTCACAGATTTACAAATAACTTACAGGGTTTACAGAAGGTAGTGGTGAAAGACTTCTCTTGAAATATTATTCCATGAAATGCTTTATTTTTTGAGAAAACAGTAAAACAATATCAATTCTTGATCGCAAGAATTACAGATTTATTTTAAACACATGTCATGACACGGCGAAACGCGCGAATACAAGGGTGGGTTTTCCCGTTATTTTCTCCCGACTCCAATGACCGATTGAGCCTAAATTTTCACAGGTTTGTTATTTGATATAGAAGTTGTGATAATGATTTGTTGGTAAACCCTTATGTTCCACTGATTTTCCTGTCTGTTTTTTTTCAGTGATAAAACATTCCTGATTGATAATTCTGATTTGCCACTTAGTTTTTTTGGCGGGTGACCTGTTTCTGCTAAGCGCCATTTTCATGCTTAGCAGATTTATGCTTAGGCTATGAAAATGGCACCTTGATCAGGTTAAGCTAGCGGTAATCAAGTTAGGATCCAACCACCTCCCGAGAAAAAAGGTGCTACACGTCATTCATGATGGGAGTACATGTATGCGTCATCTAATGTGATTTGGTGTTATGATTTCTCTCCCCCCCATTGCAGACACGACTTTGGAGGCAGTTCGCATCAATCGGCCGATCTAGGTAGAGTTCAAAGCAAATCAGTGATGGTGAAGAGACACTCTCTCGGCACGGCTACTATCAGCACCAACACGACGGAGGATACAAGGTCGTTAGGTAAGATAGTTATGATGGCGACACAGTAAAAATAAAAGATAGTCTATCTCTCTGGTGTTGGAGCTAGCCACAAGGTCACAATTTCATAGAGCTGCTTAAGCTCAAAATTTTGCTAAGCATAACAAAATTATGCTTACCAGAATAAGGTTACCAGCCAAAATACCATTTTACATTACAAAATAAAAGTGGCATCCTGCTTATGTTTGCTATGCAGAAAATTGCTAAGCATAACCCTCTGCTTACATGTATAAGAAGCTCTATTGAATTGAGCCTGGGGCCCAATTTCATAAAGCTGTTAAACAGAAAAATCGCTAGGCAGTGTTTTCTGCTTAACAGCTTTATGAACTTGGGCCCTGATCTAGTGGCTTAGCATCCAGCATCCCCTGACAAAGATATGATCTTGAAAGGGCTCCTAAGATTCCTTCATTCTCATCGTTGTTTATTTGTATTATCGCAGAGGAAGATATCCAGATGCTGAAGGAGATCGTGAGCTTCATGGGAGTAGAAGTAGAGAGTCCCCCAGCGGGTAGATCCACTGAAGACCCACCTAGTCCGGACTACTTCTCAGTGGGTAAGTGTATTTTTTGATAATTGTTAAAAATATTTTTTATATTTTTGTTATAATGCAAATCCCAGACACACGACGCCTGAAGGCCACTTCAAGGTGTGGGCTACATTCAATTTTTCTCAGGGGCCATTGCCAACTGAAACAGGGTTACCCCCTTTACAGTCCATACGGATGCAAACTGTACGGATGTAGGCTTTGGTGTCATCCATTAGTAGCTTGGCTGGTCGAGCAAACTTAAATCACTGTACTAACCAAGAACCCAATAGAGAGAAGACACGTAAGGAAGTTGTTTCAGTTTTAGATGTGATAGGAAAACTTAGATGTGATAGGAAAACTGCTGAGAATTATTCCAGGGAAATCCACGCAGTCGGGTTGGGACTGGAAACCCAATCCACATAGTGTCCCCGGCGTGATTCGAACCGGGTCATAGAGACGGAAGGTGAAGAAAGATACCACTATGCCAACCTGACCACCCTTTACCGTGGTAGTATGATGGTATGTCTTTTAGAGATTTTTCTCAGCCAGAACAACAAAAAGGCTCATCAGAAGTGGCTTGTGACGTCTATGTTTTTGAAAGGGCAAGGACACCAAGGCATTTTCTACTCGCTAAAGGGCACCCGTATGAGGAAATTGTAAGTTTCTAGTGGTGCATTTTAAGGGCACCAAGGCAGTGACCAGGGGGCATGGAGGCAATTGCCTTTGTTGCCCCTGTGAAGTGTCAGGCTTGTGTCTCATACAGGGGTCTATTGAAGGTACCGATTTTTAAATGCAGCTCTTGATTGATGTGTTTGACAGGGAGCTTACCAGCAAGACTACCATCGGAGATGTTACCTTCTAGGATGTCATCAGACCAGTCCAGTCAACAGTACTTCTCAGCAGGTAGGTGGAGAAAAGTGTCGTGGAGGGGGAGATAGATGGGGTCTTTGGGAAGGGGGTTGCAATGGGAGAGTTTTAGGGATGTTGGTTGGCAGTCGACCTACCAGGAAAATGCATTGTTCTTCAGATCTATGTCAACAATGGAAATTTACTTCTTAACACTACTGCCACCTAGCTTGCCAAATTCTCAACTTACAAGTTTTTTTTCTCCAAACCCACTCAGAAAGATAAAAATAAAATAATAATAATTATAGTAATAATATAAAAACAATATCAAAACTGGTTATTGTTATTATATTTATTTAGAATTTATTTGTAAAAAGTGTCAATTGGAAACTAGAGCATTGGAGAGACCATACATGTGTACTCTCTACCAAAATCCAGAGATGTGTTCTACCTTTATATTGAAACTGACTAGCAGTCAGTTTAAATCATTCAAATTAACATTCTCCTGCAACATTTCTCAGTCCACCATGGAAAAGACAACAATATAAAAAGCTTCAACAGGACCTTCCAATAAAGCAATCATATATTGCTTACATTTGAATATCAAGTTCCGAAAGCTGTCAATCCGTTTATGCGTCCCGTGTAAGACGACGCGGGGACCCTACTGCACAATTTTAAAGGTTTCCTCATGCTCCGTTGGGCTTGTGTCTTCCGCACGGTTAAGCAAAATGAGAAACATGGCGGGATCCACCGAAGTGCAAAATGTGTAATTCTGTTGAGTAATCCTTAGTTGCCTGCTGGGGCTAGGACGGAACGGCGATTTTGAAATCACCTCGGGTGAACGGTATTCCCATGTTTCACAAGGGAGCTTAGCCGTTAATCGCAACCTTCTCAAATAAAGAGATACGCATCTCTCTTGCTCCCATCCCTGGAGAGACTCGCTGAGCTTATTCAGGGTTGTACTTTTTGATAGTGGATGTGGGTAATAATGCCAGTACAGTTGCAAGCTCTAGGCACTATATGTGATAGTGACGGTAGATCAGTGTCCAGCTCAGTGAGTCCATACAGAGCATAGGAATGACTTGTGCAGCTACCTGGTGGATTGAGTTTGGCTTGGCATGACGGGGAGAATCCTTCAGGTTAAAAAACTGAACAAAAATTTGCTAAGCTGTAGGAACATTTCCACGTACTCAGCGACACTGATATCAAAGTTATTTAAAAAATGATTTCTTTACTGACTTGTTATGTTGAGAAGTAACTAGAACTAGAGTGTTTGCTCTAAAAAGAGCCAGCATGGTCACAACATTTTGAACAGTATACTCTGTTGTCTTGTTTGTTGTGTTAAGATTTGTGATTATACGGAACAGATTTAAAAAAAATCATGTCATGAAAGACCTATGGTCGATGATTTACCATGGAACGGTCCGATTTGATCTCAGAACTCTAATATGAATATAACTGTTGAATCTATTCGTTTGAAGTCTTTGTTTACAATTTGTGGAACAGGTGACACATACTTAAGGGGAGGTACACGCTTGGTAATTACTCAAAACAAATATTAACTTAAAAACTGACTTGGTAACGAGCATTGGAGACTTGTTTATAGTATAAAACATGGGAAACGACTCCCTCGAAGTATTAAAAGACTTCTAGCTAGAAGCCTTTTATTCCAATCTGGAATTATTCGTCCAACAGGGGTGTTTTTTCTTTCATCATTTTCTCGCCACTTGGATGACCAATTGAGCTCAAATTTTCACAGTCTTGTTATTCTATGCTTATGTTGAGATACACCAAGTGAGAACACTGGTCTTTGACAATTGCGAAACGTGTACAGTGCCTTTAATATGATCACGTGGTCATTGATTAACCATATAACTGTCTAAATGAGCTTTATCGGATCTGATCTCAGAACTAAATTAATATAATTATGACTTTTGAAGGATCCTGATGAATCTATTACAAAGTCTTTCAAGCCTTAAGTTATATTTTGTGGAGCGGTCGTCGCATCGTACTATACTGCTACAGGTGAATGAATTCCTCTTCTGTATTTCTTTGTAGCTGACGAGGAAGATGAAGACAGAGGAGATGAAGATGAAGATGAAGATGAGGAGACAGAGATACAAGAAAACATTCCCGAGGAAGAAGTACTAGGTAAGAAAGCTTTCCTCTACCCTACCTTACTATAGGCGACTTTTACCCCCTCTTCCTTACCATTGGTGACTTAAGTGGACTTCACCAATACCCTCTCTTCCTTACCAGTGGCGACTTTAGTTGACTGCACTCATACCCCCTCTTCCTTACCATTGGTGACTTAAGTCGACTTCACTCACACCCCTTATTTCTTACCAGTGGCGACTTTAGTTGCCAGGTTTACACAAAGGATTTTGATTTCTTATTCTCTTACCCTTGGAAAAGTCAGCGTGCCATTATTATTTTGGGGGAATGATGAATTATTTATATTGAACAGGTGCCTGTCCAATAATAATAAATTTTGGAGTGTTGCTCCAGTAAGTACATTTCTAAATAATGGATGACATGTGATGGGTGTTCCACATATCAAATGTCAAGGCTCGCTGTGTGTGGTTTATAAACATGATCTCTTTATACTTTGCAGAATTTTCTGCTTAGCGAGTTTATTTGGCCCTGTGACTAAATGTAAATTCCAAAATATACAATATCAAACCTTGGGATTGATTGTGTATGAGCACTCGTAACCTGGAACCATCTGCCATGGAATTGCTTCAATTTTTTTTGACAGTCACAGATGTTTGGATTCTGCTCTTTTAATAACAACTTATTTGGCAAGTCTGTACACTCTTCACTGATAAGTCAGCACCAGCACCTAATACACAGTAATTTCATTATTGTGCTAATTAGCATGAACGATGTATCATTAGATTTGCCATTTTGTGTTTTAATGAAGTGACATATCACGATACTCCACTTTACCCATACATAAATACATAGAGCTGACACAGTGCCAAATTTGTTTGGTAGGACTTTTGCAAAAGTGATGTTTTCTTTTGTATTTTTACTCTGCGGGCAAATTTTTAATTTTTTTTTCCATTTTCATAAAAAAAAGTAGTAATTAGTCAGGACCTACATGCAGCACCTTCAAGGATGAAACTGAATTGAAAATTATCTAACTTTGTGCTTTGTGAAAAAGCACTTTTACTAGCTGTAATAACAAAGTGTATAAAGTTCATCTGTCTTAAGTAATTTATGATGGACTACATTTTGCTCTCTGCTCCTAAGTAAGTTTTTCCAGAGGCAGAGTTTGGTCTCTTGGTTATTGAAAGAGACATTCCGA